>NW_009730071.1:0-1922 GCF_000703405.1 Apaloderma vittatum | reverse complement strand
TGCTGAAGCCAATGGGAGGCTGTTTAGAAAGTTCAAGGTTTGTGAGTCCCCTGGTAGATGAGGAGGGAAACTGAGTGTCATGGTCTGTGCTGTTTTAGAAGCCTCCAAGGTCTCTCACCTTCCTGATAGTCCAAAGGCTCACACTGAGGAGAAGGGAGAGCAGCTGCTTCATTCCCATTTTCAGAGGTTAAGCACACCGTTGCATGGGAGGATGATTGCATTTGCACGTGACATTTTAGAAATGTCAGAGACCTCCCACATGTTCAGCTTCACTGGGAGTAAACCTGAGACAATTGCAAACTACCCACAGATATTCTGCTGGAAGAAACAGCAGGGAAAAAAGTAAGCAGGTTAGTGTTTATTGACAAATCATACTCTTCTCAGCTGCAATGTTATCTGCAGCCAAAGGACTGTGGGTTCTGCCTGTCCTCTTCAGGAGCCCACCTCAGCCCATGAATGCTCCAGAGGGTCCCTATGGAGAATAATCAGGCGCAGAAATCCATCCAGAATTGACTTCTTCCTTCAGTCAATGGCTGGTGATATACTTGGTGTGAAGATACTCGGCTGGAGAACAGGCAACCAGCTGTGATAAAGCTGGAAGCTGGGGGCAAACATTGGTAGTCAGGGACCCTTATACTCCTTGTACTGATATGCAAGGCAAGCATGTCACACTACGTCATGACAATGTTCAGTTTAGCTGCGCTCCCAGGAGTAGTTGCCAAACACAGCTGTGTACCGAAGTGTTTGCTGAAACTTGGTTGGATTGAGAAGATAGGCTTTTCAAATGTGAAAAATGAGTCCGGTGGACACCAAGGTCCTTGACTATGTTGCCTTTTCTAAATCATTTGCATCTCTGGGCTTTCTAATTAGATTTTCATTAAGGAGAACAAACCAGCAAAACTCCACTCTAATTTGCAGATGCCCAAACCCATTTGGACAAATCAATTCCGAGGATTAGTGGTGGATGCCTGTTTGTAAGCTGTAATAAGCCAAGTCATTCAGCTGCTACCTTTGATCAACTTCATGACAGTTTGGCAAAGTTAAAAATTGATTAGGACCTTAGGATATGGCTCAGTATAATTAACTCTTTGCCATTATTTGGTGGGGTGTGGTCACTAATAACTAAATAGATCATACTCTGTCCATGTTCACAAGTCTGTGCTTCTTTCCAGTGAAAAGCTGTAGGCAAATAGTTGTTTCTGTCTGCATCAAGCATTATACTTTGATTCTTTTGGACTGTGGACTTCAACCTTTCCATCAAGTCTCTATCGTTGTTTTTTTTGTGAGCTGTGATACTTCTGTGGCTTGTCCTATTTTGTGTCTTCATTAACAGTCATCACAGCTATTCCAAAATACTCTTCTTACGTTGAGATTTACTCACATTCATGGAAGTCAAGGACAAGGCAACTTCTCTTGTCATTATGAAAGAAATGTAGCAAAAAAGACACAGGATTGTCAGGATCCAAATCACTGCATTAATCAACTTCTTGCAACCACCAAGAGTAGCCACTCTGCAGTGGGAAGCTATGGTGACCTTTTAAACCCGGGGCACAAGCAGCACCCACAGGGCTCATACAAAAGCTCCACAGCACGTTTGCCTTCAGCTTCAAAGAGTTTTGGGTCCAGCCCTGCAAGCACTTATTTCAGAAATACAAGATTGTGGGAAAGGGGAGAAAAAGCATTGAAATAACTTTTTGTTTTGCTTTGTCATCTTTTAAAGTTCCTTTCATCTCTGAACAGCCTAATGCACTTTCAAAAGATTATTCCTACAACATGTGGACTGAAGTCAGTATCAATAATTTTGCAATAACCATATTTCTCTGATTTAATGCCACAGCACTAAAAAAAGTATGTTAGATAAGCATTTAGAAAAAAAATAAGTTATACATGACATATCACAGAATCACAGAATCACAGAATCA
>NW_009730070.1:78460-78776 GCF_000703405.1 Apaloderma vittatum | reverse complement strand
GTCCCAGCCCCAGGATCGGCCCCGGGACCATCTCTGCATCGCGTTTTGCTTTCTTGATCAAGGTCATTCAGTACAGCCGCTGTACCTGAGCAAACTAGCTAAGCAGCTGGGGTGGAAGTTGGCCTGACCACTGAAGGTCAAGTGTGCATTTATGCATATTCAAAGCTGCCTGCAGGATCGATCGGGTTTTAATTGTTTTTCCTGGGGTTTTGGAAGGAAGTGCCAGGGGCATTGATCAGTCCCAGATGAGGCCGTTCACACTTCAGGGCTGGCAGGGGCCGTCACTTTGCCGCAGGCAGAGGGAAATGAAGGCAGA
>NW_009730070.1:78172-78435 GCF_000703405.1 Apaloderma vittatum | reverse complement strand
CAGCCAGCCCTGGCCGGGAGGAGGAGCCATTGCCGGGCTGCGTTGGAAAATAAAGTTTTTTAATTAAAATTGGCAATTCTGAGCCGCCTGCCGGCAGCAGCCACGCAATCAAGAGCGAGGAGCTTTGCTGTTTAATATTTAAAGACAACGTTTAATCTTTAAACAGGAAAGTTCTTCTTCTGACTGTTAAAGCGAGGCAGAAAGTGTCGGAGGCTCCCTGACGCAGGCTTCCCTAGCCCGCTGGGGTGGGTGTGGCCACCCCC
>NW_009730070.1:72626-78129 GCF_000703405.1 Apaloderma vittatum | reverse complement strand
CGAGCCACCGGCCGCGGAGCAGAGCCCGGCCCCTTCAGTGCTCATCCCTGTGGCAAACCCTTGAGAAAGTCTGAGAAGCCCCTGGCTCACTTGCATGCAGAAGGATTTGAAAAAATACCACAAAACTCTCTTTAGTGAGGCAATCAGACTAATTTGTCCCTCCCTCTGGTGTTGCAGGGACTAGGTTTCTCCCTTCTAGGTCAGACACTGAAGCTGGGCCAGGACCCTGTGGCATTTTATTTTCATCTGCATTTTAATTAATCAAAAATGAAGGCATCTTACAAAAACCCCCCTGTTTTTAAACGAAATTCTGATTTAGAGACAAACTCACTGCCTGTCGTCTGCTAACAACCACCCAAACGATGTTTGCAGAATAATTTTCAAGCAGCTTGAACACAATTATTTCCATTCACACCAGCTCCTAGAAAGGTTTCCCTTTTCTTCCTGATTTTGTTTGTAATTCTATGAAGGCTACATTTACCTCCCTGCCAATGCTGCTCTGAAGTCAGATGATTATTAATTATATTTATTTACTTACACAATCCCATAGGCATACACAGCAGTTCACAGACAAATACCGCCCTGGGTCCCTGATGTAGGGCTCTCGAATCAAAGGTACGCAGATACTCCTGTGATAAATGTGAGCTAACAGCAGCAGGAGATGAGGAACATACTGTGTTTCCATGCATAGAGCCAGCATCACAGATAATCCACACCCTGTTGCAAGTGCTGGTATGGGGAGGTAAATCCTTAGGTAACCCGTACCTTGCAAAACCTGCAGTAAATCCAAAAATGAGAAGTGGGGATAAGATACAGCAGCCTGGGGGAGGGAGATGCCGCGTGCACAGAATCGTAGCATCTGGGGCTGGATTTATAATAAAGAGGGTCTGAGATCATTCTCCTGTTGCAACGGGTCATGAAACTTCCCGATGCCCGTGCTGCACCTGCCTCAATTTGCAAAGAGCCTGAAACAAAATCTCTGTGGATGGCTTTTGATAGCATTTTTCTGCTTCAGGACAGAAGCGCATGGAGGGCACAGCAGCAAGGATGGGCAGTGGGAAGAGCATCAATAGCATTTGCCCAGTTTTTGCAAAAACGCTGTCCAGTTTGGCACTGAGTTCATCCCACCTGCCCTTGCTGTAATCCCAGTGCAAACCAGTCCCCGTCCCCAGAAATACTGAGGCCAGCAAGGCAGCAGCACCAACACAGCCAGGTCGTGATGCCCTGCTTGTTTGGGCTACACGTCGCGGTTTATAACAGCACGGCTGCAGAGAAGATGTTCCAGAGGGTCAGAAAATTCCCAGAACTGGAACTTGTCAAGCTGATGTATTGATCTAAGTGGACTGAATAATGCTCCATCATTTATTTATGGGGAAGTGCCCGGCACACTTCACAAAAACTGGCGTTCGGCAGTCACATTAAGGCGAGATTTAACGTCCCGCATCACGTAAACAGAGCACCTGGGCAGAGGTCAGGGCGCTCACTTCCACGGGGAGCCCCACAAATCCTTCGTGCATGTGCACGGAGGGACAGGGCTGGTCTTCACGGAGCTGTCAGAGCTCCGCTACAGCAAGGCAACACCACTGACAAGAGCTAGCCCCGTCCTTTCGGCACGTGCAGACACTGTGACCTGCTCACCCAGCGCCTCCGTCCTCCAGGAAAGCTGCTGGCCTTGCACTGCCCTGGGTGCTTCAGCTGAAGGAAGAGCGAGGCTCTGTGCTTTGCAACAGCACAAGTGTGTCCACAAACCACGGCAGCAAGAACTGCCAGGACCGGTGCAGAGCCTCCTCCTGCCCTGCGCAGACCACCAAACCTATCATTTTTCGCGGCCCAACAATAAGTTTTAAATGTTTCACCAGCTAATTTTAATTTTAAGATTAATACAGACAGTTTCAGGCAGGGAAAAAATATTTTCCTTTGGAAAAATGTCTCCCAGGAGCAAAGGGGCTCAAAGGTTTGAGAAGATGCTGAAGGGTGGGTCCTAAGGAGTAAAAAAACATGGCGCTTTTTGCTGAAAGTTTCCATTCAGAATTTCAAAAAGATGCCTGGAAAAACCCAAGTTTTTAAACAGAAAGCGGCCGTAAGATCTCCTCAGCTGCCCTTGGCTTGGGCAAGCAGCAGGCTCCAGCCATGCTCCCCCAGGATCAAGCCAGGCACAGCAGGCGATCGGAGCTGACCCTGCTGACATTTTTGCAATGAAGAAAACGACTTTAAAACAGTGAAAGCATCTTCCCCCTGTCATGTCTCATGTGTGCCACGTCCACCCAAAACCAAGCATTTCCCTCTCACTCCCCTCATTCCACTGCTGCCGTGTCAAGGTTTTGTATTACTTTGTATGCTGCAAAGAAATAAAAGAGGTCATGTCGACAACTAAGTGGGCTTTTAAAAATAACTTAAAATGTTTTCAGTACCACCCAGTAACCGTAAGGCTTTAGGGCTGAGAGCGTCTCGGAGGCCATCCCTGAATAGCATCCAGGACTCCAGAGTGGCTCCTTGACACCCTGTTTTAATTGTGTGCCACTTCAAGGAGGGGAGGTGGACGTTTCTAGCTGGGATTTCTTGCCACGCAAACTCACCGGCACGTCACAAGGCAAATCTAACACCACCAAGGGCCTGACCCCACTGCCAAATCATTTAGTAGCTGGATCGGGGCTGAAAGCAATTAAAGAAGAGGCAGGTAACGAAGAAGCAGCTCGAAAAGCGGAGCCTCTCGGAGGAAAGATCATCCGGCAGGACGAGGCACGGAGCTGGGGATGGCTCGGCCCCGACAGCACCGGAGCTGGCTGACAGCAGGCAGGAGCTAAACCCAGGTGTAACGTGTGGCTTTTTAAGCAGTTTAGTCAGAAGTGCTGCCACATTCACAGCTTTTCAAGTATTTTTAAATCACTTACAAAAGCAGGATTAAACGATCAGGAATTCCATTTAATAGGACAAATAAAGAAATAACAATCTACTCCATCAGCCCTGAGAAAGGCAGGTTTGATTTAAGAAAAAAAAATAAAAAAATAAGTATAAAAGAAGGAGAGAAAAAGGAAAGGGGGGTGGAAGAAAAAGGATAATGTGTGTTTACTCAAGCAAAGAAAAAAATATTTAAGTGATGTAGGGGAGAAGATTGCGGTAACTAGTGAAGAATAACATCGTCTGCTTTGCTGTCAAATCACACAAGAATTTCAGTAATAGATTCTCACTCTGACACTCAATTCAATTCGAAGGTGATCCTGCTTTATCCCAACACATCAAATATTAAACACTCGTATTAGCCAGGGTGCCGTCGCCTTTCCCGGCTTAGACGCGGCAGGAAGCTTTTCCCCCTACTTTCTCTCACTCGCTATAATATTCTCAATGTTATCTAAACATGCCTTCATACACTGGGGTTCCTTATCAATCCCATTTGGGGAGGGAGGGGGGGTGTACTTAAAATGGTATTAGTTTGGGAGGCTTTTATTATTATTATTTCCAAAGCTTTTCAATTTTCTGTGGAAAAAGCTTAGGGAAAAAAAAAAAAAGGTGGAGGGAGGGAAGGCAGCAAGAGAGGGAGAGGGAGCGCGGGAGCGAGAGAAAGTATAAGAAAGGGAAAAGCAGCAGCCAGCAGCTCTTGTTTGACTGATGCCTTTCAACAAGGGCAGTCTAGCTTGTCAAAGCCCGGGCTCGAGATGAATTGGCATATCTATTCAGCCTGCCTCTGGATGTCATGCAATACAGTTTCATATTCCCAGATAAGGCATGATAAGCAATTGCTGCCCTGACACCAACTCCATCCATCCCTGCCTTTCTGCCCACATGTATTACAGATCTTTGCTGCTCTGCTAATAAGAGGCATTTAATTCTTACAAATGCAGTGGGAAGAGGGGCTTCCAGACTGACCAGGTACAGCATTAACACCATTCACGTTTAATTACTTTTTCCTGGTGCACTGAGCTCCCCGAACACTTGTGAACACTCGTGAACACTGCCCAACGTGGCACCTACCAAAGCCTTGGATTAAACATCTGTGCTAATAATTAAAGGGCGGGGATGATGAGAGTGGAGGGTGTTTGTCCTCTGCCAAATAAATCTGCGGTGCCACCAAGCATGAGGTGGTTTGGCTGGGGTTTGGACATGGGAGGATGCAGGGGAAGATGCAAGATGTGCCCTTTCCCAGGGAACGTCCCTCTCCGGAGCACAAACCCTCCGAGAGCTGAGAGGGGACGGAGAGAGGCTGACACACCAAACGTGGGGACACCACAAATGGGTCTGGCCCCACCTGCTTCTAGTGGAAGCAGGTGCTGCCCTTGGAAATTCCTGCCAGCACCATGCAATGGGAGGGTAAGATCTGGGCACAAACCTCCCAAGTTGCTGAAAAGACCCTGCCTGGTGCTCTGTCCTCTTCCCACAACGGCACTCTGAGTTTTTTCAGAGAACAGCGTCACACAGCCGGTGTCCTGGACGAGAAGGGATCCCTTGGCACACGAGCCACCTTGCCAGCCCTACCTGGCCTTGCCGAGCCACCTTTGGTGAGCCCAGCTGGTGTCCACTCCAGTCCATTTGCAAAGCTGCTTGTTCAGACAGTTCCGTCTTTACGCGTCACGTCAAGCGGGAAATTAAACAAATAAAAAGATGAATGGTCTATTTCTGGAAAGGTAAGCACTGGGCACATAGGAGCCACCTAGGTCTGCCCATATTTAGGGAAAGCTTTACAGAGCCAAGGTGCTCCCAGTCGATGGGAGGAGGACAGGTCAAGCTTAAGGGAAGCAGAAAGGTGTCAGACGATGTGGAGGATGCAGTGTAGCCATACATGCTTTCTCCTTATTAAAATAAGTCCATGCCAGCAGAGCTCTATGAACACGAACGCTGCAGAAGGGAAACTGAGGCAGGCAGTGATCTCATGCCTGGCCCTTCTTCCCACCCAGACACACATCTGAGCAGTCTCAGCCGGCCCATGTCCCATCAATATTCCAACTCAGTCACAGCCGTGCAAATTCACTGTCAAAGCTCCTCTTAACTTCAGGAGGGGCAGGATGGACCCTGCAGCCACCAAGAGCCCCTCTCCTGGGTGCATTTGGCTGCTGTGTCCCTGTGGGGCAGCTGGAGTTGGCAGCATCAGCACGTGCCCTGGCTTAGGCTGCGATAGAAACACACCAGTCGGTGTGCCTGACTCCGGAGTGTCAAAGTGCCAAGCGGTTTAGGCTTCACATTTCCCTGTGTTTGAACAAGAACAGCCTCTGCCTTGCTCCCAGGCTAGGGATTATCCTGGATAAAATGTTCTCGACTGCTGTGTGCTCTGTGACTGGCGACACAGTAGGTTAATGCCACAGAGACCTGGGTCAAAGCCCTGGGTTTGGTCACAAGCAAAACAAAGCTACAGGTCTGGGTCCCTGAAGAGCTGGGAAATAGAGTTGGGGCTCTATTTTCAGCACAAGCCAGCGCTGGCCCAGGAGAGGGGACAAGCAAAGGCATAAAGAGCAGCTCAAGGATTGGGGCTGCTGGCAGGGCCAGGGGGTCTGGTGGCCAAACAGAGCAGCTG
>NW_009730070.1:67376-72606 GCF_000703405.1 Apaloderma vittatum | reverse complement strand
CGGATGCCCCTGTTGCCTTCCCCAGCTTGGGACAAGCGTCCCTGCCCTTGAGCCGCAGGTCACGTCTGTTTGAACAGGGCTACCTTCTTGTGGTGTCCTGGCGTTTCCGGCTGCACCGCAGGGCAACCAAGACCCATGCTGGGTTACGCTGACGTATGCAACCTGTTCCCAACACTGAGATACACCAGCAGCTCCCAGTTAGCGCCTGAAAGGCAGGGACACACAATGACACGGCAGACAGCTACCACGGAGCACCTACATGTGGCTGATTTACCCCTCCAGCTCTTGCAAGGATGCTCACATCTACCCCCCGGGGACCTCCCCAGCCCCTGCAGGGCCGGTTCAAGCAGGAAAGTGGCACCAAGCCTTTCCCCACCACAGCACAATGGCCGGCAGAGGGGGAAGCTGGAGATGACACCAAGGAAAACCCACAAACACACTCCACGGATGATTCACCACAGCCACGGTTGTCTCTCCACACAGACAAGAACAGAGCAGTTCAACTTGGGCTGCTCTGGGGAAACTGGGGCGTTCAGGGGGAAGATGGAAAACAGGCCAATGTTGGCACTGTCCCAAAATCAGACCCACCGTCCTCCTCTGCATACACGAGGACAGAAAACAGCACCACTTGCCTTCAGCTGGAAATGAACAAGCCCCAAAGAGAGCTGCAGTTCCGCCATACTACACAAGCCTGGGGAACAGCAGCCACCCATCACCCTCTTTTTCTCTTTCCAGGGCCACTAACGATGGCTGTGATGCTCAGATGTACCCCACAGTCCCCCAAACATATACTCCTTTAATTTACTCTTTGCCTTTCCCAAGCAAACCTAGCACCGGGCTTGCTGTCAAAACCTTCAAGCCCTTCCGAAGGGGGTATTTTCCCCCCTCAATTTCTATTTTTACACACGCACACGCTTGCCTCTCCCTCGCCCGCTGTTTAATTTCCGTGTGAGAGGGAAGCAGGTGCCCGTGCTCCCGTGAGCTCTCCCTTCTCTAGGTTTTTTTTCCCTTCTTGGATCCTGCCCCATTAGTTTAGTGCCCAGCCATCTGCGACGTCTCCTGTAATGCTGTCCCCCTTGTGTACCAGGGAGCTTTTCCATTAGCGCCTTTAATATTCTGACACCTTAGCACAGGCTGCTATTACATTCAAACACTGATCGCCCTGTGAAATTACATCGCAGGGCTTGCTAAAATGGAATTGTGTATAATCAGGCTCCTCCATGCACTGTCAGTCCCATCACAAATACAACGTAAAGCAGGCTTATGGATGGGCTTAGCAGCTGCTACAAGTGTATTTTTTTTTAATAGATGAAGTATCCCTTATTTAAAGCATTTCCTTAAGAGAAAAAAAAAACAACAGTGAAAGACAAATCAACAGCTGCTGCACAGTGTTAACCATACCACTGGTCTCTTAAAAACATGTTATTTACTAAGGTAGCTATCTGTTTATCTATAACTATATCAAACGGAGAAGGAGGGCGAGATAAAGATAGTTAAACAGACAGCTGAGGAGATATCTGCCACTGGGAAATAATAGCTAAATAAAAAGTGCCATTATTTACTCCGGAGAGGGGAGGAGGGAGAGCCAGCGCTTTCCTCCCGCAGCCGGTAACACGGCGCAGGAGCCCGCGGTTCATGAGGGAAGCCCGTCCCAGCCTGCACGTGCCCCGGCTCGCCTGGCTCCAGCCTGTCCATCTCCCCATGAAGGTGTCAGATAAATCTGGGTGGAAAAAATCAGCTCAGGACCCACATACTACATCTCTCCGGGGAAGAGAGGGCAGGGGAGCTGTGCTGCTGCCAGGGGTATCCTGCTGGGGCAGCCCCTCCACCTCCGTGCAGGCTGGGAGCAGCCCAAATTAAGGCAAAATTGGCCACAGCAGAGGGTCTGGGCGAGTTCCCGCAGCGGAGACTGGTTTCCGTGTGGTCGGTCCACAAGCAACTAACTCCCCAGCTGGTTTTTTTTTTCAATTCCAGCTAAGGAAGTGATGGATTAGGACAAAGGTATTTCAGGGAGATGTAGGAAGCGGTAGGGACACAGATGATGTGTCAGAGAAATGAGCTCCCGAGCTCCCCAGCTCAGAGTTCAAAACACTGCCTCTTACCATGCCCTAAAGGTTATTCTGTCTGTCTGCTGTGAAATGCGACGGCACATCGCCTGAAGGGAGATTTCCAGAGGCGCTGTGACCCTTCCGCTATCTCCTCCGAGAAGCCTCCGCAGGAATGATGAGATTGTAGCTCATTTCCACACACCTTGAAAGAGCCGGGCTGGATCAAACATGCTGGAAGCAGAAGTAACACATCCCCGGGACTCATCCTCACCTCCTGGCAGGGAGCACGTTCTTGCTCTAACAGGCTAGGAAACGAGGTCCACCCCATCAAAATACCAATGCTCTGACACTGACTTTCATCCTAAACCAGGATGGAGAAGTCAAAATATTGTCTTGTTCCACTGTGTGGGAATAGTTCTGCTTGGGAACCACAAAGTAAAACCCAGTGACAGAACCGCTGCCCTTTGAAAGGAGCAATCTATTCCTGTGCAAAACACTGATGTGACATTTTGACTCCAGTTTTTCCAGTGCAAAACAAAGCCATTTGAACAGAGCAGACGCACTGCTCCTTTGCACCACGCATGGCATTTCTCAGTCCATGCTGCTCCGGACATTTTTGGAAAAACAAATCTGGTGATGGCTCAGCTGCTGTGGACAAACGTGCCAAATAGAGAGAGGATGGGACCATGGAGGACAGAGACCCACAGCCAGGTTACCAAGGGACAAGTGTAGGGGAGGTGCTGTACAGCTGCATGTCTGTTCCCAGTGCAGGTGTGAGAGAAGGCAATTCAGCCCTCTGGTTTTCATCACCTGGCACTGTCAAGGTTAGGTGCTTGCAAGGTGGCAGCAAGGGTGGGGTGCTTTTGCACATCTCAGTTTTGTCATCTGTTCCTAAAATCCAGGCCCTTGGGGATGGGAAAGGCATCAGACAGTGATCCTGCAGTACCTTCTCACCACTTCTATGCATCGTCCTGCACGTCTTTATCATGTACATCTTCCCCTCTGCTCATATCCTGCAACTCCTTCCATGCTCTCACGGCCACCATGCCTTCCTTGGATAGATACACGACCTTTTGCAAAACTCACCTCTGGCACGATGCAGAGAAACTGGCCCATGTAGGATAGATCAGAGGGGCACGGAAACATGTACCCTGCTCCCTCTTACCTCCTCCTCCCAGGCAGCAGACTCTCAGGAGCAAAACCCCATCTTTTCGTATTTGGCACAGCACCAACCCAGCAGAGCTGTCGGGGCCTCTGAGTGTTACTGCTCTGCAAGAATCGAATAAAACAGTTTCTCAGCACTCCTACAAGATGCAGAACTGCTCAGAGGAGAGGCAGCTGGAAGAGCAAGAGAAAGGCAAGAGAATACAATGCACGAGGCATCAGGGAAAAGATCAATAAAGATTACGAGGGCAGCGGCCATGTCCCTTGCCCACATCGGAGGCTCTCACGGCCACAGTCAGGGAACACGAAGGAAAGTTAACAAGGCGCCGCTGTGCCGGTGCCTGGGGATGATACCGATCTAATCAAAGGTAGAGTTTACACTGGATCATCTAAGCAGCAGCTCTTCCTCTTGACTGTTGACCCAGGTCAGGGTTAAGACTGAGGAGGTTAAAACAGAGAAGCCTCTAAGAGCTCTGATGGATGCAAACACCAGGCAACACACGTGGGCTAGGCCAGTGAGCAAAAGGGGCTCTCCGGTTCCGACGGAAGAGCAAACAGAAGGACATGGTCTGAGGGGCTGGGCAGCACACCGTGGGAGAATCGATTTGGAGAGAGGTGAGAAAAGCAGAGAATAAAGGGACCTGCGAGAAGGATGTGGCAAAGTCCTGAGGTTATTACAAGAGGTGTGGGGATATGAACTGCAGCAGCTCAGCCAAGCGGGACTGTGGAGCAGGACTGGCTACCTAGACTGGGAAGGGAGGACCAGCACCACATTACAGCGCGGAGAAGGTGACAGAGATCATGACACAGTTGATAGAAGTGAAGGGCTTTGGGTCCCCAAGGCCTAAACTCAAGTCTCCCAGGGGAGCAAAAGGAACCTCCACGACTCGTTAGTGCCACCAGGTTCACCGACCACCAGCCAGGCTGAGCTCCCACAAGGACATGGGCAGCAACCGCCCTCTCTTGCAGCCAGCCAGCCAGAGTGTCCTTACTGGGCAAGCTGGGACACTCTGGGTATGGCTTTTAGCTCTGCCTGGGGTTCTGCCTGTAGTAAGGCACTAGGGAGGGCTGAGACACCCAGACACACGTATAACACATAACCCTGAGTCCCACTCCCTGCAGAAGGAGCCATCACTGCCTTGTCACTGCTGAGGGACGGACTGAGTGGCCTGGACGCCCCTTCCCTGCCACCGTGCCTGGAAAACACTAACAGGATTTGCCTAGTTGCTGCCAGCTGATGAGACCTGAGGAGCAGGTCACAGGAGCATGTGTCCAACAGAGCTATTACCGAGCACGGGTAGCAGAGGGATGGCCCCCCCCAGCCATGATGCAAGGACAGAGTTGTGGGGTCACGTAACGCTCATCCCACCCCTTTCAGCATCCCGCGGCTGCCTCGTGAACCTGTCCCTAACCTACGTGTGCTGACTCAGCTCTGGCTATGGATGGTGGAAATGTGAAGAACCAGAGGGAGCAAATGCCCTCCAGAGGAGAACTGGTCTGCAGCAGAGGGGCTGGACAGCTGCGATGGGACGAGGAGGTTCATGGGCTGTCTAGAAAGTGCTTGGCTGTGGGACCGCCTGGCTTTCCCAGATGCGGAGCCGTGTAGGCAGCCCACCCACCGCCTCCTGCCAACGTGCCAGCAAAGAGCAAGCGGCTGGTATGGAACAAGGTGTCCCAATTAGCTCTCCACTGATCTAATTAGATCTCCACGGGGAGGACTGGAGCTAGAGAAGCGACACGGCTGCCTCCTTGACCAGACACTCAACCTTTCCCGCCTGCAGCATTTTATTTTTCAGATTTTTAACTTGCAGTACCTTTTTTGTCTGGCTCAGCAGAACCTGCCCTGCCTTGAGCCCTGCCGCAGCTCCTCACCAGCAAAGAGCAATTATATGTGTACACAAACAGGCGTTCAGCGACCGTGCACAGCATCCAAGTTCTCTGCTCCTGCGTCGGGGAACAGCCGCCAGGGTTGCAAATCAGAGGCGTAAGGAGAGAAACAAGGGGCACCAGGAGGCAGA
>NW_009730070.1:26528-67328 GCF_000703405.1 Apaloderma vittatum | reverse complement strand
CTTCCTGAGCGACAGCAAGCCGTAGGAGCGCTCCTGCCCTCCCCGCTGCCGCCCCGCACCACCCCAGAGAACTGGCAAACGAGCTTCAAACCAGCCCGCTCCTTGTAATCGGAGTCAGTCAGTGTGTGTGTTACGCTTGAGTTGATGGCTGGTGTTAAATTCAATGCCTTGAGTATTGATTTCCTTGCACATCCCGGACTTTGTTAAAGGGTTAGCCGTGAACTGAGATCAAAGGGAGGTTAACTCGTTTCTCCTAAGTGGTAAAGCAGACCTCTAGCGAAACCGGGCGCCGAGGCCTCCTCCGCAGAGGATGCTCCGTGCATGTTGTTAGCTACCCCAGTTGCCTCAAAAGCCAAATAAAGCCACAAAGCTGCCTCAAAGCAGGGAGAAAAAAATAATCCCGACAACTTCCCTCGGCCCCCCAAGCTATTATGAGTGCATGTTGGGGATGGGCAGCGCGGGCCAGCGGGCTCCTCCTCCCTGACCCATCCCCACATCACGGGGAGCTGCTCCCCTCACTTGGCCATGGGAAAAGGTGGGGGAAGCAAATCTGTGCCAGCAGCACCCCAAAGAGGCTGCCCCTGAGAGGCTCGAGAGAAGGGAAGAGCCCTCCTCAGGAAGAGAAGGGTGTCCTAGAGCTGTGGGTGGGAGAGGGGGAACGCACAGGGCTGCTTCCCAAAGGACGCCCGGCAGGGACACGGCACCCTCCTTGCCATATCCAGGTGGAGAGGACACATTCACCTGGCCAACCGCCATCAGCATCAGCTCAGCCGGTGCAGCTCCTGCTTGCTCCATTTTAGTTTATTCTGATCTTGGCTTTCTCTGCCACACGTGAAGTAGTTTTGGCACCAACAGCACCAAGATCAGCATGTTTTGCCAAGGCAATAAAAGTTAAGTGCACAAATAACATGATGCTAACAGGGCTTTGGCTTTATCTTTCTAATTTTTAAGGGATGGAGGCAAGAAAAGAGGTGTAGGAGACAATCTGGAATTGTTATCACTAGTATTAATGAATGCCCAGAGGCAACTGAGCAAGAAGCACCCATTTCAGATGAACATCTGTCAACAATAAGAGGTAAAATTTCAAAAGTAGCGAAGGTACTTCAGCACCTGTATCGCACCAGCTTCCCGAGAGGCTTAAGCACCCAAGTAATTTCTAGCAACAGGACCCTTGGCCCACTAAGTCACCTGGGCAGCAATACTACTTCTCAACCCCTCTCCTCTACTTACATCGCAGTCCAGCTTTCCAGGAGCCACGTTGTTCTTCAACCAGATTCATTCGGTTTCATTGGCACAGTATCTTCTACCCCGCGGTGACACCACGATCAGTCCCTGCCTCTCCCAGAAGCCAGGCAGCTTTGGCTGCAGAAAATACAGCACACTCTGCCCCTCCACCTCTAAAAAAAACCCAACCCAGCAAATGCTGGTGCCGTAATTCCCCCTGTCCTGCAGTATCAGTAGAGAAGAGCCCATCGCAGCCCATCTTGAGAGTGAAACCCTCAGTGGGAGGCTTATTCCTGAGCATCTATAGACACGTTTGGCTATGAGGTCCTCCCTAGGGTGCTAAACGGGTGCTCTCCCACCTCTTCTCCCCTCTCCCAAACTCCTGCCACCCAGCACTCCCCCGGCAGACGATTTGTTTTAAAGCGAAAGGTTTATACCAAAGTGCTCAGGGAATATTTGCTCAGTGCCCAGCATACCAAGTGCTGAAGATTTCACTTAAATTCTCAGCATCTGTGTATCTCAACTAAATTAAGCTATTTGCTATAAAAGAGCACAATGACAGTAATGGAATAATAACAGCATTAATAAAACACAACAATCCTCGAATGAGAAGCGGACGCATCAGCTAGCTTCAACCAAGAGAAGAAGGCTATTTTAAAATCGCACACAAAAACCATCTGGGGGTGGAGAAAACCAACAAAAGCTCTGGAACTCAGAGGTCAGACTGAAATTATGTTTTTAACCTCGAAAGAAAGATGCTTGCCAGAGCCTTCCCAGCCAGAGTGCTCCCACTCCAGCTGGAAATGAATTTCCACAGCTCCCAGCAAAACAAGTACTTATAAATTGCTCCACAAAAGAGGTGGGAGCACTCTTAGGGGGCAGAACACAGAATCTAAAGCCTAAAATAGAGATGACTCCTCAAGCATCAGCAAGGTTTGCAAAGCAGCTCCTGGGACAGACACGCTGGAGCAGGGGGCAATGCTGTGAATGTTGAACTAGTGATGCAGGGCCAGATGTTGGCACGTCGTTACGCAAACATCCAGATGTCTCAAGCTCACTACACTGCCATCACCCTCTTGGTTGGAAAAGCTGCCTTCGCTCCATCCACAAATTCTTCCTCCTTCCCTCGTTTTGAATGAGGATGAGATTAAATACAGCACCTTCAGTTTCCAAATCACCTACACACTGTCTCACAGGGATAAAATAACCCTGGGGACCTGCTGTAGGGTTGGGGACAGGTGTATCCAAGTTCTAATCACAGCTCTGGGAGGCTGCATCCCCTCGCTGGCCCCCTTTACAGGAGGACACGTAACACGTGGTGACAATCAGAGCCACCAATGCACACGAAGCATGCCGTGCTGTATCTCTGAGGTCAGCCCCATCCTGCCCAGGGCAACATCCCCAACTACCACTTGCCTTGGTGGCGACTGGGAGGGTGGGTGACAGTTTTCTCCCTGGAAGGGGAGGAGATGGAGGAAAATGAGACCTCTGTGTTCACCACCAGGACCATCACGTGGAGAGGGACCAGTAGCAGGTTTGTGCCAGCAGCAGGCAGGGTCTTCCTGTTTCTCCTGCAGGCACATTTCTCTAGCCCAAGCCTTGCCCAATTTCCACGAGCAGAGAGAGCAGAGTCCCTTCTCTGCCCGGATTCCCGTTCAACTGTCTGCAGAGGGTACAGGATAGTTGCTCCTCTCTGCAGCCCAGCTGCCCAGAGCCCACGTGCAGATCTGCCTGAGGATAACAGAGCAGAGACAGATGTCACCTCTTCTCACTGACATGGAAGGAAATACGACCCAGGTCGCAGTCCTGCACGCAAGCTCACCGCTGCCTCCCTGCCCTCCGCGGCACAGCCCGAGCCAAACGCAGGCAGGGGTGTGATGCCTGATGCCAAAAGAGGCAGAAGGTGGGGTGCAGCTGGCTGGCTTTCCCATAGCACAACAGGTACCATCTTCAGGTCCACTCATCTTTTAAAAAGAAGCCAAGAGGGGCTGGCAAGTCAGTGGTAGAGTGTCCATAACGGCCAGGCTCACGTGCAGCAAGGTGGCTGGAAGCCTTCTGGGTACGGGTCCATGCCACAAGTTCTCCTGCTCGTTCCCTGAGGAGTTTCAACTCGGCTGACCTATCTCCTCCAGCTGATCCACAGGACAGTGCTCCCAACTTGTACCTTTCTAAATTCCTATGGAGAAAAAGCCAAACCAGCAGTTGCTCCAGACTTGAACAGGCTGCAAGTTTCTTTGTTTTCATTACAATTTCCAATCCTGATGCCGTTTTTATTTTTTATTTAGCCATTTCTGCTCTGCCCCCCTGGAGGTGCTGCTGTGATTGAATGAAACACGACCCCAGGCTCCAATAAGTGTATTTCAATTACATCTGTCACCATGTAACAATGTAATGATATATCATGTGATATTAAATCCATGGTAATCATATCAGCGATTTTTTTAATAGTGCACTAATCACATTATTACATCTCAATAATTAACAACAGAAGGCCTAAAAAAACTGGATACGAAGCAGAAAGCTCAGAGAGTCCCCAGCTCCTGCCTGGGAGAGGCCCAGAGGAGAGTAAGATGGTGAGGAGCTGCCAGGCAGGTACGGCACAGTAAGGAGAAGGGCACAGGAATGTGGCACTGGCAGCATCATGCAGAGCAGCCAGGATAAGACCAGATTCTTCTCCAGTCTCAGACTAAAGGAGAAAAGAGTATTTTGGAGCTGGGAAGAGACACCTGGTAAGTCCCAGCTTGCCCAGCACTGTTTCCTCCTCCTCTGCTGCTCCTGTACTTGCCACTTTTCCTCCAGCAAACCAAGCCCTCTGCTCTGGAAAGCGCCTTGCAAAGGTGCAGATGAGCAGACAGGCACTGCTGGTGCCCCACTGCAGAGGGAACGGTGGTGTCTTGAGAAGGAAGGACCAATCCTACCAACACTTACTAGGCTGCTGGAAAAATGATGTTATTGTCTTTCTCCCCTTGCACCAGCTAGAGACAAAGCTAAGAACATCTCACCTCATGGAGCCACCGCAAGGTATGAAGTCACTCTGTTTATTCCAGCAAAACAAATCTGTCAGCCTAAAACTGAAAAATGGTGAGAATCCTCTGGAGGGGCAGGGATCCCCTGGGTTGCCAGCTCTGCCCCAAGCTCTCACAGCATGCCTGGAGCAAACTGGGGCTGGACTCCAAAACACTGACTGACATACGCATCCTCCCGTGTAGAAGGGAGTTACCCAGTTTTGCACAATCAGGCTGCACCCCCCTGCTCCCAGTTGTATTTCACTCCTTGCAGGACAAGAGCAAGGACAGGCGCAGGCGGCGGGGAGCTGTGGGCTGGAGCAGAGTGCTGGGCCGTGGGGAGTCCTGTCCTGCACCGTCCCCGGCTGTGACAGAGCTTTCTTCCAGTTGCAGCCTGGTCAATCTAGCAGTTTCCACCTCACAAACTGATCTGAGGAGAGCCTCATTACCTGTCTTAAAGTTCCAGCCAAGCACTTAGCTCTTAAAGACAGGACTTAAGAAATATTTGACTGATCATTTCTCTCCTCATTTAGCTTGGCTGCTCTGAACCAATTCAACCTGTGAAGTTCAAATAGTGAGAACAGGAGGAAATGTGTGTGCAGACAGTCACACCACACACAACGTCCCAGCTCCCCCATGAGCTCTTCCTGAAGGGACAGATCTTGGCTCAATCTGATCTGCACAGTCTTTCTTGCACCAGGAGTGCCCACTGGGCACTTCCCAAAACTGAACGGAAGCCACCTCCTCCTTCCTGCTGTGGGACAGACATTTGGTGGGATCAGTAACACCCTGGCATCAAGACAGCACCTTTATGTACGCTTGGAAGTGCCAAGTGCAGCATCCCAGACACGGAAGCAAGAGATGGAGAGAGGGATGAGCCAGCCAGGATCGATGGCACAACCACCCCCACATCTTCAGCCATCCCAAGACATGACCCTCCTGCATCCTTAACCTCTTTGCATGCCTTCCTCCTGCTCTGCTCTCCACACCTGTGCTGTACAGCACCTGGGCTGCCTGCCCAGCAAAGGTGCTGCCTGACACGCTCTCACACCCCGCGGTGCCCTGCTCCCTCACCCCGGGCACCGGAGCCTGTAGGGGTGCTGTGGGGGGCCTCAGAGTGATGAAGAGTCTCCTCAGGGCCAAACAGAAGTTGCAGCAGCAAGTAAAGAGAATAAACATTTAGGGATGATCCTACCAAGGGGCAGGCAGGACAGACAGACAAACATCTCATCGGTCAAGGCAGCGCAGTTGGACTTTCTCTCCTTCTCTCATATTTTTTTTCTTTTAATTTTGTCTCAGAAGCCACGATCCTTTAAAGATGTGCACGTCTCATTAGCTCTACCTTGACAATCATTACCATTCCTGCAAAGGCAGGAGGAGAGCTCAGCCCGAGCGTGGGGGAGTCCATTACCTTGTAGTTAAAGGGACACTGACAACTCTGGGCTGCCCGTGTTCTGACTCCCCCTTCAGAGCAGTGACCGCACATCGCTGTTTCCCCCCTCTGCCAAGCAATAATCCCCTGCTCAACCTAGATGAGATGAAAACTTCGGGGTGGCGAGGGCTCCTGTACCCACCACCAGATACTTGGTGCTCCTCCAGATGGGCTGTAAAGCCAAGTCCCTGTCCACAGCCCCTGGGGAAATGGGCAGCAAAACATCCAAACCTTCACAAAACACTGCATGTGGCCTTCGTTTAACCACATCTCCCTTCAGCAAACGCACGTTCCTGGGCTGGACCACAAGACCCAAACCCAGCCACAACAGCAAGCAGTGAGCCCAAATGTCCACAGCAGAAGCCACAGCACAGGCTGCGATAAGAACCCCCATGAGGGCCGCAGGACAAGGGCACAGTGCCTGGTGGCACAACCACAAGGAGGCAGCGAGCTCTGCACTCATGCCCCAGCTTCAGAGTGCAATGTACCCCACACCTATGAGTTTGTCCATAGCCTTTCTAGCTCTGTAGGGTGCAACATGGACCACCATGCACCCAAGGGCGCAGATTAGGAAGGGCTCAAGTAGGTGGGCGTGCAGTGGGGTGATTCCAGGAAAGGACCCTGCTCGCTAAAGATGCTGGTCCAGACAGTCCACAGCTGGGGGCCGCTGCTCCGCCTGGCTGCGCCCAGAGCCTGCTCACTCTGCCCCCTCCAAGCTTGATAACAGGGGATCTGACTCACATTACGAAAGGGCAGGACCTCTCATTCAGGAGATTTCAGGGCAGGGACCCCAAAGCAACTTTTGGCGAAATACCCGCTGCCTTTGCCCAGTCCCACGGGGCTTAGAAGCCTGGTGCAGCCCCCAGGAGGTGACTGTAGCTGGGTGCAGCCCTGCAGAGATGGTCCCGCTTCCTTGTGCCGGGCAGGCCGGGCGCTGTGCCGTGGCTGCGCCAACTCCTCGCCGCTCTTTGCAAAGCCACACCGAGAGACAATAAGGCAGGCCCACGGCTCCGAGTCGCACTCCACGGAAAGGATCCTACCTCCGCACAAGGCTGTCCAAGAACTTGACAGGACTCTGTTTGAAAAAGATGTTGAAAGAAATGATCTCTTTAAGTGCAATGGGAGATATTTGTCTCTGATTTACCCTTGGCTTTTTGCTCTGGTTCAGGTAGGAGCGGCGTGGGATGGCTGGCAGATCTGAGAGCATGGCACGCCCCAGCGGGCAAAGCGAGCAGTGCGGAGGAAGGCGCGAGTCAGTTTGGAGTGCTCCCCATTTATCAAACTCACGCAGCCCGCCAGCGGAGCGAGTCTTTCTATCATTACAGCTCTCAAAATCCGATTCATACCACTAATCCTGCCTTCATTCTCCCAGATTAATAACATCTCTTTCAACCTTCACAGTGTGATAAATAGACAAAGAGAGAACAAAAGGAGAAACAGAAGTGAGAGAAAGAGCCAGAGCAACTCCACATAATAAAGAGAACCAAGAAAGGGGAAAGGAAAAAAAAAGGGAAAAGAAAAGGGAAAGAAAGGAGCCGGCACACTTGACTCTGCCATTTACTTTAGCAGATTCTCCCCAAGAGCTCCCTGCGATCTTTAAAGAATGTAAAACATTGCTCAAAGGAAAGGCTCGTTAGCAACCCTGACCAACCCAGGTTTGCTGGAAATCTTCACTTCCAGCCTCCGCTCAGGTCAGCACTGAAAACGAGTTTGTTGGTTTCTTGTCCTGCTCCTCCTGCAGAGGCAAAGCCTCCAGCACACGCTCGCTCTCTCCTTGACTCGCACCAGCTTCTCGGAAGAGAATGAGGGGGTCTCGGCCGACGTCTGCTCCAGGGGTGCCCCAGCAGCAAAAGGAGCTCATGACATGCTGGCGGAGCAGCAGCAGGCTGGCACAGCAAGGGCTGTCTCAGAAGCTAGGACCTTGCCTTAAGCTTGGGATGGAGATGAAGACCAAAACCATGATGGCAGCAGAGCAGATGAGGGGTCTCACACCATCCGTGTGGCTGGAATGCACCCACGGGGCCGGAGGGAAGGGGAAGCCTGCATGGACACTACTGCACTGTGGGTGTCGACAGCCCCAGCCTCCTGGGCTCCACCTCTCTGTCCCCTGCCTTGGCCCTTGGCAGGGAGCTCCCATTCTTACCCACATCACACAGTTAAGACCCACATTTGGGCCAGCCAAGTGCCACTGGCAACTGTGGAGGCTGGAGACTCCCTGTACGCTCATGGAACTCAGCCGGGCCTGCTCCAGGCAAGGGGGCTGCAGCCACAGGCACCCCGTCCCGAGCACTCCTCTGCTCTGGCTCAGCGTGAAAGAACTGAGCCCCAGGAAAAGCTGATACTAAAGCCCAGGACCCCAGAAAGTCATCCCCACTGGCGCTGGGGCGTGTGGACAGAGACATCAGCCATTTCCCACCCACAGGCTTCACCAGAGCCACGCTGTTCAGCTTTTTCACTCTGCCACGCCATATCGAACACTCCGTGCAAGCTCTAAGTTATTTTAATTATTAAATGTTTATTGGCACATTTTTCCCCGTACTGCTTCCAGACTTGCCTGATTTTCTTTCCAGCGAGTGACTTTCCTTGGTTCAGTCCCTCCACAGGATGCAAACCTGTCTCCTCCGCTTCCCGCACAACGAGCATCTCCCTCGCAGCCCAGCCCCACGGACTCCTGGCAGGTGCTGTGCGCACTCAGTAGCACCACGTAACCCCACGCCAAGCCCAGGCAAAAAGCTCAGGCAGAGAGCTGGATTTCTGGCCAGGATGGTGCTCTATTATGGCTCTGCACTCACAGGTACCGTGCAGAGGCTGGTCTAGGTTGTTTTTTCCTCTCTTCTTTTACAATGTTCCATATTACGCCAGGCTTTGAAGTACAGAGAAAAGCAACACTCAATGTGTCTTTTTTTTTTAAAAAAAAAAGCTACCTTTATCATAGCAAATCTTTTCCTTCTCCGCTGTGTTGCTGGAGATAGGTATCAAGCAAAAAGAAAGTCTTCTCTTCTAACAATGGATTTCCCTTCCCTTCTGAACTTCAAATAGAAAACTCTTATCTACAGCCACAGTTGACCAGAAGAAGAAAAGAAAAGAAAACAGACATATGAACTGAACTGAGGCTCTCTTTCTATTCACTGAAAAAGGCTGTGCTGAGTTCTTCACATGGAGATGCTCTGAACATGTTTACAACACATATTTACTCACTTTACTAGTTATCCCGCCACTGTGCAAGCCCATCTTTCCTCCAGAACTTTCCTCTGCTCCATGTTCCCTCTGCAACATTTGTTTTGCTTAGCAAACTCCACACACCAGGGCTATCCAGCACAACAAAGCCTACGCCTAAAGCTGGGGACAGCAAGAGCTCTTCAAACTGAGCTGGGAGTATCAGCAGCAATGCCCCTGGCTCTCATAAAGCATCACCAGTACAAGTGCTGGCAAGAAGGGTTACAGGTTAGACCATGCTGGCTGCACTTGCACAAGTGCCTCACACGGCTCTGGCTGAGCCCAGGCTGCTTCAGTGGCCCGTGATCTACCCCTACACACACCCCCTGCGCAGCAACCGTGCACCTCTGCTGGCACCTGCCAGCTTCTCTCTCCCTTTGAACCATCTTCTTGCCTTTGATGGAACTGCTCCAAGGAGAAATGTACAGAACCAGGAAACTTCTTCCCACTTTTGTCCCCAAGTGCAGCCCTCTCCCACTCTGGCTTCCATGTGCTTGACCTCTGGAGTGACACTGCCAGATCCCAGCTGGGTTGAACATCCACCTCCCGGGACTCGCTGAGGCCCAGCTGCTGCCAAACCACCCTCGCTCCACGTAAGCATTATGCATAACGGGCAGCATTTCTCCCAGAATCACAGTGCTGGGACCAACACACACATAGCAATAAACCCAAGGACCCCACCTCCCCGTGCATCCTGCTGGGTGGCGTGTGCTTGGGTGGCATGTGAACGTGAACCATTCTCACTTTCGGCCTTGACAAACACGGTCACATGAGCCTTGGGGAACTTGGCCTTACAGCGCTGCAGCACCTCCCTGCCACAGCCATGGAGCTCCTGTTCCTCTTCACCCTCTCAAACCCATCTTGAGTTCAGGCACAGATTCATTCACAGGACGCTGCCAGACAGATGAACTGTCCTCCCCGTCACATAGAGCACCATGGGCTCTGCCAGCAGAGATGGACACAGCTACTGCCACGTGCTGTCCCCCAGCCGGTGAGGGGGATCCAAGTCAAAAAGACTTACTGCTGGAACTGGAGCCAAAGTCCCAAATCAGCTGAGGCAGAGAGGACTGGAAACTTTCCAGATCCTTTTCCATTAGAAATAAGAAGTTTCCTTCATTAAAAGCCAAATCTCATTCTCAGGAGAACCTGGAGCTCGCAGCCAAAGGGAGGATGAACTCTCATCTGAGACACAGCCAGGAGTCTTCCACAGAGAAAACATGCAAGTCTGAGCTCTACCTCATTCAGGTCAGAGGGAGTTTTGGCTCCAAAGCAGCCCCCAGCCCGCAGCCCCAGCTCACCAGTAGTCTCTCCTGTGGTCCTCCACAGAGCTTTCCTGGAAGCAGCATCATTCCCTTTACGTTAAAGTCCACAAAAGCCCCCCGTGCTTCCCTCTTGGGGCAGTCCAGTGCTGCAGAAGACTCCTCCCTGCAGAGCTACAACGGGAAGATCCATCAGACAAAGCACCTTCTCTTCAAGCTGCCTGATGATAGATGCTCAGCCAACAGAGCGGTGGGATTGGCAGAGCACCGCAGAAGTGCTTTATAATTCCTGCTCCTCTCCTCCTTCCTCAGCGTCTCCTGGGAGAGACACGATGATGGACGGTGACATAACTGACTGTTCCCAATCAAGGTAATGTAAGTAATGACAGCTGACGCGATTCCTGGAACGTGCAGGCACTGCTGGCTCGCGTGCCTTGCCTCCCGCAGGCAGCACCACCGGAGCTCCTGGAGGAAGAGGAGACTGCAGCATGGAGGACTGGCTGGGGGACAAGGGAGGAAGAGGCCCAAGCCACACAGGCTGTCTCCAAACCAGCTGCGAATAACTCATGACATCAGCCTGCAAACCAAGCAGGAGCCGAGGGGAGGTGGGTTAACACCTGTCTCGTGGAGCAAACTCCTCCTGGGCTGTGCACAATGCCTGCTCCAGACCTGCACGCTGCTGTATCTCTCTCTAGTGTCACCTGGAACTGTAGTACCCCGAGTCCTCAAGCAATGGTTAGCTGTGGTCTTGCCTGGCTCCAAGGTCTGGCGAGGCTTTTACTGCTCTGGCCCTGCCCCTGCTTCCCCATCCCTGCCAGAGACTACCTGGAAATGGGAATATTAAGTCAGTAATCTGGAGCTCACCTCCCTGTGTAGCTCTCGCGCGCAGGCAGCACCACGTCACCTGAATCGAAGGCAAGGGGGTGCAGCAGCCCCAGACTGCACACGTGGGTGGAAGGAGACTCGTGGAGAGAAAATACCACATAAGCTCGTAGCCACAGTCCTCTTCCAGAGCCTCAAAATTAGCAGGTAAATTTAACATGCAGAGAAGCGACCGATTAATAACCCAGCATTGACTTAAGAAGACCTTGAATAATACATAGTGCTTGTACATGAAAGGGGAAAAAGTCGAGTCCTTCTGCTTGTCAAGTGTATCTGCCTCCCAAGCACCGACACGTGATGAAAAGCCTCCCTGCCAGCCAGCCACAGCTTTAAGCAGCGCTTCAAAAATGTCTTTTGCTAAGATGAATGGCAAAACTTTGTGCCAAGTTAGAGTGGTATTTGGACAGGTCCAAGTCTGGTGTTGTTTTAAATGTAATTAGCTCTGCCTGTTAATAATGTCCCTTTAAACCTGCCAAGCAGAAGATGACGTTTGGAGCTCACAAAGCCTTGTGCTGGCTATGGATAGAGAGAATCTTACCACAAGGCCACCCCAACTTCTGTTCCACCCCGCCTGCACTGCAATCCTCCCAGCAGCCCGGCCACATCGAGGAAAGCTCAGACCCAAATCGACACATAAGCTCGGCTGCCGGCACCGGGCTCCACCGCACGATGACGACGGCAGATGAAGCTACAAACGGACTGTTCCCTCCCCCAGCTTGATGCTGGCTTCTGTTGTTTAATGCTGGTTTTGGTGTGAGACACTGAGCATTGGCATCAGCATCTACTTTCCTAAATAATGATGGCCTGAGAAAAATATGCTCCCTTCTGGGCATGTTCCAAACCAGAACTGGCAAAAAAATGGTGTTTACCTTAACAGCCACTGTTTTTTTATGGAGGCTACATACACAATGCCCATTGTGAGAGAGGTGGAGTACTGCAGACCACCAGGGATTTGTATGTCATCAGCGAAATACTATGAAATCTCAAATGCTTTAATTTTTGAGATGGGAAGAAAAATTGAACGGCACCTCAGGCAGAGGCTCCCAACAGCCAGTTGTTCTCACTCTCGTGGCTGAGTGACCCTCCTGAGCTGCCAGTCTATAAGGATGTCACATGAATTTAACACCTGCAAAGCCATTAGGAAGTGAAAAGCCTCGCAAAACAAGCCATGTGGCTGAAGTTCAGGAGCAGGAGAGATGAGACCTGATTTCTGTTTCAGTCTCTGATATGGATTCATAGGAAAATCTTCCAACCCTGACAAGCCTCAGTATCCCCACAACAATGTCTGTTGAGCATTGTAAGCCTAAAAGCATTCATGTCTTTAAAGAGCTTTACCATTTTTAAAGACAAATCTACTGCCTGAAGACCAAAGCATCATCACTACACAAAACATGAGCTGTGTACAATGCAAGGTCAGAAAGGCATTTAAAAAAGCAGTCACCCGGTGCAAAACAGAAGGGGAAAAAGTTGAGCAGCCAACAAGATTTGTCTTCTTCAGACAGAACCGAGAGCCAGCTAGCAGCAGATCTCCAAAACCCATACATTGTAGCACCAAAAAGTGTTTCTACAAAGGGAATCGAGGAGAAAATAAATAGAGAAACAGGCTCAATTCTTAGTTCGATTTTTTTTTTTTTTGAGTTTGAGCAATAAGCGCAGAAACTGAGCCCAAAGAAAAGATCTGTATTAGAAACCAAATTCAATCATTCTGACAATAAAGAAGAGATATCGGGATTGGTGCAGAACTATTTCCAGAGAGAAGTTTGTCTCCCCATCCCTTTCACATCCTGCAGTGTCTCAACGGAAGAATACTTAAGAAGTTGCAAGTTTGGTCATAATGTGTAAAAAGCCCCTGAAATGCGACATCATTTACTCTTCTGTGGTATTGCTCAGCAGAGCTAATAAATCTTGCATGAGCAGAGCTGATTCTAATTTTCTAATATGAAAAGGCATTTGGATTGAGAGAGAGGGGAAGATAAAAGTGATTGAATCTCCAATAGCCCAGTGTCAGTGACAAGAAACATCCTGCTACGGACTCCAAGTCCCCCCCCCCCCCCCGGAGCCACAGGCACACTCACCCGCTCGCACATCCAATTCTCCCTGCTTTCTGCTCGCCACGTCTCAGTCTCCCCTACTGACAGGACGTGGTTTTAAACACAGTTACACAAGTTATCATTTCTGCCTTTTGATCAATCTGAATTTTCAGGACAATTACCCTCTTAATCAATGATTGCTATCAGCAGCCCCTTGGATTCTTCACCAAGGCAATCGTGCCGCCGGGGCAGACGGTGTGTGCATATGCAATGAAGCTGCGGGGAGGCACAAGTCCATCTTCCCCTGACGTAGTCGTCGGCTGAAAGGGTGGAGAGCTGTGAAGGCCACTTCAAGGAACACCTGACGTAAAAAATAAGCGGAGGGAATTAAAAGGGACGTTGTGCGAGGTATCTGTGGCACAGCCAGGCTGAGGGGACCAGGCACCTGCTGAAAATACCAAGTTGAAAAACAAGTCAACTAAACCAACAGATTTACTGTACACTGAAACCATACATTTAAGAGCTATCTATAGCCAGCACTAACCACTCCTAATGAGGCTAATAAAGTCCATTTCCAATTAGAGACTGAAACTATTAGAGGAAAGAAAGGCAGAGAGGCAGTTTTTAACAGCCTCTAAAGCTGTGGGGTTTCGATTTGGGGTTTTCTGTGGTTTTTTTCCATCAGAAATTATTTAATATCACCAAAATGCCCCTAGCATTTACACACACAAAGCAAGCCTCCTGCTACTCTTCCCTGGCAGGAATATACATCTCAGTAATTGATGTTCATACATCTCTTCACCACGACAGAAACATGGCCCCAGATATTTAGATACCACAAGAAACCCCAAAGCAGCCACAGCCCAACTGCAGAGACCAGAGGCTGGCTGGGGGATGAGGTTTAGCATTGCTTGTGAGAGCAAGGGATCTCTTCAGCAGTAGCACAACCAGGCTGTCGGTAGGTCCACGCCACTTGGCTGGTGTTTCCAGCACTCCAGATGAGGCAAAGCGAAGGAGCACGTGGCTCTCACCCGCATGTTGCTCTGCGCTGCTCCTTCAACCACCTTATGGGCTCCCCCTGCGCACGGGACTCCTCGACACATTGTTCTGTCCAAAAAACATCTCAGCCAGACCCAGGCACCGCTGTGTCTTCCTAAACAACTCAGGTAAGTCGAGAGGCCACCTCTTCTCCCTGCACCTCTCGGATGCCGTGCTGGCAGGAGGGAGCTTCGAGACCTTTTTCCAGCAGGCAAATGCTCCTGGAAAGCGGTTGAGTTCACATGGGGGAAGGCAGTGTCGTAGCAGGGTGGTGGCTTCACCATCTTGACCACCAGATCGGACTGGCAGTGAGCAGCAGAGGCAGCGCCAGGTGAGGCTGGCGGGCCAGCTGCCTTCACAGGCTGCTGGCTGGAGGATCTCTCCGAAAGGCACAGTATTTCACTAGCTATTTTACATGGAGAATTGCCGAGCAAAGATATCCCCACTGTGTACTCCAGAGCAATAAAAATAAAAAAAAACCCACAAGAAGAATTCTTTAGGCGGGTAATGGGCATTTTATTCCTTTTTATGGCACTAAACATAGGCAGCTGGCATAATTACACCACAATAAAGGCATAATGTGCACCTAGCAGAACAAACTCATACTTTTGATAATTAGGCAGAGCAAACACAGTCTGGGATTCAGTCACACGGCGTCATTGTCTCCTGGATCTGTCGGAGCCCCTGCAGCACGTCGGCCCCGTTCCCACAGCTGGATTTAACTGAGCCTCAGGGGGAAGGCTGAGCAAGCAGAGCAGGGGACCCCCTGGACCGAGACGAACGGCCACGCAACCCCGCCATTTAGAGCAGACTGAGGGCAGAGCACAAGACAGGGAGGTGCAGGATGGGTCCATGTGCAGCTCCTGAGAGGCAGCCAGAGGTGGTATGCTGCAGAGCCCTGACAAAAAATGTCAGTCACCTCCTGATCGGCACCATGGGTGGACCTGGGAGCTCCAAGGGCAGGTGTGAACTCTGCAACTTGAGCTTAAAGACTGACCCCACAGACAAAGCTGTGGTAGAACCAACTCCAGCGGTGCAATGGCAAAGGGAGACCCAAACCGCAGAGAGATGCAGAGCTCTTCAGCTAGAAGGGCAGAGCAAAGGCATGGGGACACCCCTTCACAGCAAGGACGCTGCCAAAAGCATTTGGTGGGACAATGTCCAGAGGGAAGTCAGCCCCTTTGTCACAAGGCAAGGACAGAAGTAAACGTCCTGGGGAGGCTAAAAGACCTTCATCTATAGAAAGGGTCAGTCTGGACCTGCTGGAGGCTTAGCAATTAGCTCTTTGAAGGCTTTGCGCTCCCATTAGTCTTGGCGGCCCTGCTAAGCTGCAAACCTGCCTCCTCCTGAACACGCTGGCAGGCAGCAAGTACGCTCCTCTGGCAGCTGCAGCATCCACACAGGACAGCTCTTCCACGAGCAAGGAGCACAGCCAAGGCGGAGATCCTAAATGATCACTAAAATATTAATAGCATCAATCAGAGCCAGGCTGACAGAGGTGACAATGCTGGGAGAGCACAGAGAGCAGGCTTTCCTGAAGTTGGCACAAGACCATACACTAAATATCCAGAGTTTGCTTAAAAACGCACCTGCAGGATGTATACAGGAGCAGTGCTGGGAGGTTTCACCTCCACACCACTGAAACCTGCTGGGATGTCAACCACTGCACGCACGAGAGACCCGCTCGCGTACACTCCATCCCACCTTGCTTACTGGATACTGGTGGCTTTAAGGCACACTGAGTACGGCGCAGAAATGGTAAGAGTATCTCAGTTCAAAGAAAGGTGAGAGGGGTAGAGCCGACCCATCAGCCGTGAAAGAGACCTGCACATTCATCTGGGTGTAGGATGCCCAGGAAAACACCAGACAACATCATTACGAGCTTTTTCAACATGTGATCCAACATGAAGAAGGGAAGATGCGTGTTGCCACCAAATACAAGCATCCTGCCTCCACATTTAGTGACACCCAGAAAAGCACCGCTGAGAACTGGATGGGCACCAAGTGAGCTTGGGAAGGCTGCAGGGCAGCAAATCCCGACCACGACCTCAGGATGGCCGTTTGCTCAGGAGCTCTGATGCCCTATAGAGCGCCAACAACACTCACGTCAGAGCACCCAAGGAGAAGACGGTCCTGGTCTGTAGGAGTCAGTGCCCAGACAATTGGGAAAACCAGGCACTGTGAGACAGTCTCTGGCTGAACTCATGCTGGAGCGATCAGAGCTGCCCCAAAAATACGAGATGTTTGTGCCTAGATGAGGGCAAAAGATGGGCTGTTTCCTAACCAAAAGCGGACTGCATCTGCAGACTTTCCAGTCAGTTCTCAGCAAGCCATTGTGACAGATCCAATGCACGGGCTGCAGGCAGAGAGCTCAAGCAAGGAAACCTGCAATGGAAAGAGCAAAAGCCAGGATGGAGCCAGAAGTGCTGTGCCAGCACGGGGGAAGGGCGGCAGGAGACTTGTAATCCCAACTCTGAAATCAACTTGCTTAGTAGCCTTGGGGTTCTGAGGGATTTAATTAATTAATTTAATGAGTGTGAAGCACTGTAAGTTATTAATATACAAATTCCACTACTGTATCTCTCATCTGCCAGCTCAGCACCTCTTGCTGCTTTACACTGAGCCCAGGAGAGGCAGAGGCCAAGCCACGTTTTGCCTCTGTGTAACGGGGCAGAGACTGCACAGCCACATTTCCCCAACCAAGACAGCAGTAGGAAAGCCCCATCCCTTTCAGCACCATAGTGCATCACACTCAGCACAGGGCACCAGGAGCACCTCATATGAAAAAAGTTCTTTCCACTTACTGGCAAGCTGATTGCTCCTGTGAACCAGCCTGCTGCTGCTGGTGGAGGTGGCAGGCAGTCCCTCTCCCTCCTGTAGCCACACTGGCTTGGTAGGACAAGAAGGGCTAAACCAGTTCATGTTTTTAATCCTCAAGGCTAGAAAATCTGATTAACGCCTCATCTCTCCCCAGAGAAATGCACAGGTCTGTTTTCATGCTCCTAAACAAAGCTCCTGTCTTGAAATGCCAAAAAAAGAGGACATAGGTCCTTTTCCAGGCACTAGACAGCTGTGCTGGTACCCACGCAAAGCTCCAGCAGAAGGGCTGGGATACAGGGATGCTCTGCCCCTCGCCTGACCCACGGGACTCTGGAAAAGGGCATCTTTCACGCACCGTGTCTTCGCCTCCCAGCTCCCCCCAGCCTTGGATGCAGCACACGTTGCAGGATCATTGTAAAACATGCCCTGCCTCTAATCCCTTCTCCTCTTGCCTTGCTCTGGTATTGACTGCAGGGAGCTGTGTCAGGCCTGGGTCAGGCTCGCCTCTCGCAATACCAGTGCGTGCAGAAGGCCCCAGCCTGTCCGGCTGACTGCGGCACGCACGAGATGTGGGAGAACACAGGCTGCCCCACACCGTCACATAAGCAGGTACGTGAGGTCGGAGGCCCCCAGCTTCTGCCAACAGCGCCGGCCGCGGTCCTGCGTGCAGGTGAAACACCAGACCCTGTGCCAGTCATACACCTGCTCACGGGGAGATGGAAGCCCTAGTTCTGACCATCGTTTTGGTTTCCCTCGTTTGCTCCTGGGCTGCCTTGCCAAGGGCATCTTACAGGGCAAGTCTGGATACAAGCATGTGGCACATCCGCCATCCTGTGCCCACCGTTACCCCCAGCTACAGAGAGCATCCAGCTGACAGGTCCCAGTCCCACCATGACCAGTCCCGCAGCAGCTCTGGACTCCACAGTGGGGACCACCAGGTCACTTCAGCCTGCACAACCTTGACGCTGCAGAAAGATTTCATATCAAATGCACAAGCTGCTTGGATATCATTGCTTGGATAATGTTGTTTTTTGGATATCATTATTTGTCTGCTTCTTAAATGTTGTTCCTAAGACTTTGCCTTTGGCACCTACAGCACACTGTCCCATAAACAGGCAGGGCCAGGAGAGCCAGCATGGCTCATTCCTCAACCTGCACGCAGCAACCCGAGTGATGGTGTGAAGGCCTGAGCAGCATGTTTAACCTCTGCAGCCGCGCACACACAGCCAGATGGGAACCAGGAGGCTCCTCGGTGCAGGGGACAGATGTTCAAATCTCCCAGCACGGGGAGCGCAGGCACGGCAAGGTGCAGTCGAGCAATATGGCACTCAGAAGAGCAGCACGCAAGGTCTGAGCAGCTGCCTCTCCACCTTTTGCCTGTAGGCTATGGTAACGTTCATGTAGAAGAACCATGAATGCCAACCTGCCTCCAGCCAAGCATAGAGAAGAATGTTTTCACCGTAAAGCAACCATTGCAGTGCATTCAGCAAACCGCTGCTTGCAATCTCATCTAGAAGGCAAAGTTTTTGCAGTGGTTAAAAGAGTACAAAAGCAACAAATTCTACTGTTTGCATTGTCCATGCAGGCTGCATGGGGCCAAGTAAGATAGTTGTGGTGCTCAGTTTCTCTTGAATCATCACCTCTCTGCCTTACCTGAGAGCCCTCTGTACCATGCCTGGCTCTAGTCTTTGCTGGAGCTTAAAGGCACTGCCAAATAATAAAGGCTGCCCCGGGATTTCCAGAGTACAAACATTATCAGGGCACATGGTGTCAGCAGAGGATGGAGACAATATGTGGCACCCAAGGCAACCAATCCTTCTGTCCTTGCTCAGGTGCTCTGAACTTCAACGACACGTCCCAAGGAAAGCAGACACCCTGTGCGCAGAACAGTTTGTGCTGACACAAGGCCCACAGAAAATTGTTCCTGTGCTTTTAGGATGCAATAAAAAAAACCCAACACACCAACAAAAGCCAAAGGAGAGGGAAACACACAGATCCACTTGATTTAGGCAAATATGGACATTGCTTTTTTCTGTGCTCCTGGGACGGGCATGTATGTTACTGCTCAAGTTATAAAAAACCAGTGAAGCCTCCAGGCTGCATCTAGAGCCCCTCTCAGCTGTAGCAAGACCAGCTTCTGAGACTGCGAGAAAACGGAATGACATGCAAGGCTAGGATCATTACTTTGAAACTATAAGCTCATGCCACTGAGCCAAAGCCTGTTATATCGACATGGGTTTGTGTCACCCCAGCAGCACAGATCATTCTCCATCTCCGCTTGCTCAGCTCCCTTCCTCCTGGGACAGCTGCCGGCACGGTATTCTGCAATGCTCTGCAAAGTCTAGCTACAGAAAAACTCACAACACCTTGCCCAGCAGATTAAAGTCATAAGGCTGAGCTACTGCAGAGCAAAAAGTATCCTGTCAACCGCTCCGCCAGAAGCTGCCGGCAAAGCACAAAGCGCCACTTGCAGAGAGGCAAACAGCAAAAATCCCAAGTTTCCCTCCTGGGGGCAGACAGCCCAGAGCGAGGTGTTGCTTCTTAAAGCCTCCACTATTTTAAAGGCACTGAATTTGCACCTTGCTGTCACACTGGATGCTTGTATTCTGTGTCTCCATGCCCCATCTCCAAGGAAGGGAGACAACCCCGCGTGCTAGAGACTCCCAGGCTAAGGAGGTGGAGGGCAGAGCCCTCAACAGCTACTGGCCACGCAGTCCACACACCATGCCACAACCTCCTTCGTTTTATGCGAAAGTGAGTACTCAAACCAACCCTGATATGCATTGCAGGAGCACCTGATCTTAGCACATATTGCAAACCCACCACGTCAACCACTCCTTGGTCCACCTGGTTACAGCTTCCAGGGAAACGGAGGCAAAGGAGTCTGATGGATCAACCCATCCTGCATCCCTGAGTGCAGGAGGAGGAAAGGGAAAAGACTGCCAAGAACTTGCAGACTCTTATCCTGTACTCCCAGCACAATCCTCCGCTTGTTGGTTTGCCCTGGTAATGTGTTGTTACTCAGCATTCCTTTTTAAATAAGAAAGGGAGGACAGGACCCTCTGCACTGGGACAGAGAGGGCTGCTCCTTTAAAGCCTCTCCTGGATGTCCTTTCCCTTTGAGATGACTATCCTCGACTCCCTCCCTTTGATTTAAGAGTTCCTCTCCTGGCCCTGACAGTAAGGTATTTCTGTCCCACAGATTATAACTCACTCTGGGCTATTATTCAACTCCCAAGCCCTGGCCCTGCTGCATTTAGTCCAAACATAATATCCTTCATGCATATATTATCTGTCTCCCTATTATCTGGAATCATTTCGGAATTAAATTTCAGTCCTGCAATATTGGCTTGAAGAGCGGCTCGCTTTATGGGCTAGTCAAAGGTTAGAATACCAATCAAAATAACACTGCCGATGCAGAGAGACATTTTAATATTCCAAAACCCGGTAATTGTAAAAGGACATAATATTTTTTCCCTGATTACCCCAAAGGCAACACATGTTAACAAGGCAAGGGAGAGAGTGAAAGAAATTTCAGAGTTGAGACAGCTGCACGACAGATTTAAAGGAGAAGTCGTGGTCGGCTGCCGCGCTCCAGCCCTTGGAAGCACCACGCTCCCTGGGACACCGCCCCCCCCCGTCCCCAGCCTCGCGGTGTCTGTGCCACCCGCACCCCCTCCAAGTCAGGAGCCTTCAAGGGTGTTCTCGCCGCAAGGAAACAGAGCAACTCCGCTGAGACGGGCAGCTGAAGGTGATGGTGGCAGAAGAAATCACTACGACTGGCTGGGCTGACCTGCACAGGACACGAGGCATTTTTTTTTCCCAAATTAACTCCTGTTCGAACCAGAGCTGATCTTTGTAGGAAAAATACCTTCCCTCCTGAGCTGGAGAATCCACCACAGCCCTCGGTAAGTTGTTCCAGCGGTTAATTACCCTCACTGTTGAAATCTGCACCTGAATTACCTTGCTTTGGCTTCCAGGAACTGGAATTGATTACGCTAGACTGGAGGAACCTTTCGTCACATTTCTCCTCTCCCTTTAGATATTTAGGGACTACGGTCAAGTCTCTCTGGCACCCTAAATAGCTCCCAGAGTCTTTATGACAAGCGTTGCCGTGGGTCCTGCAGTTCTCATCCAGTCTTCAAGTTTCCAGAACCTTTTCCGATGCAGAGATGGGACCCACCATCCCATACCAATCAAACCAGTCCCCGAGAAAGAAATGACCCAGTCCCTCTGCTCCTGCTCACTGTTGCCTTGTTATAAATCCAAGAGCAGCTGTCTCCTGGATGCAGTATCTGCACACCTTATCAAAAATTATTTTTATGTTTTCTTTCAGTGTTAAATACAAGAGGTCTGAGAAATAGATCCCTGTGGGACCCCACCAGGAAGACATGCACTCCATGATGATTACCCATTTACAATTAAATGCTAGGACCTGTCAGTTTGCTCGTTCTTAATCAATGTAATGTGTGCCATGTTGATTTTGTATCACTCTTGTTTCTTAATCAAAATGTCATAAGCTACCAAGTCAAATGCTTTCCAGAAGTATATTACATTGACATGGTTACCTTTATCAACCAAACATGTAGTCTCATAAAAAAAATACCAAGTTAGTTTGAAAAAGATCTAGTTTCCATAAATCCACATTGATTGGCATTATATTACCCTCTTTTCATTCTTTATTAATCAACTATGATATCTGGCTTTTCATTACTTTGCCCAGAATTAATGTCAAGCTGATAGGGCTATAATTACTTCATCGGTCATCCCATTTGCCCTTCTAAATTACTGGTACAACATTAGCTTTCTTCCAGTCTTCCAGAACTTCTCCCATGTTCAAAGACTTATTAACAGTCCAAGGCTTCTCAGCTAGCTCTTCAAAACTCCTGTAAACCAGCTATGCAAAACGCCAGCTGAAAGCTACCACTTAACTTTATCAGAAAATCGTGTTGTAACAGCAAACCTCTTGCTCAGCTATACGACTACAACCTCTGCCTTTCTCTAAACACAAAGTATTTATTAAACATATTTTGCTGTTAGAAGCAGTTCTTCCATTTTCTTCCAACTAAGAGCCAACACCAATGCATAGGCACTTTTCTTTCCTAATAATTATGGAAAAGATGCTCTTATTCCCCTTAGCTCTGCAGTCGTGCTTCTCCTTTCCTTTCCTTTCACAACCTCTCCCATTCCTGCCTTCTGAGAGAGACTTGACAAAACCAAGAGCTCTGCAGCCAGGGATGAGGAGCCCAGGAAAGCACAGCTCCCACAGAAGGAAGATGTGGCAGGGTCCCGGAGCACTCACCTCTTGCTGCAAACCAGCGAAGCACAGAGCAGTGTGGGCGTACGAGCAGTTCTTTGCAGTTACGTGGCTCGAGGCTTTGGCCATGAAACACTCTGCCTGAGGAGTCCTCCTCCATCGTTTCTAACCTTGCTAAACGCCGCATACTCCCTATAGGCAGTAACCCAATAAACAGGCAGTTGATAACCATTATAGCAAGTCCTCCAGAAATCAGACTTCGCAAAATCCACTTCCAGGTATATCAGCCAAAAAAGAAACCATTTCTCGGCTGCATCCCTTTTAACGTTTTTTTGTCCAAAGCACTCAAGATGCTTCAGCATCAAGTGCCTGAGAAGCACTCAGAGCTCCTCCTCCCACCTCGAAGGCAGAAGGAATTGTTAATTCAGAGGAGAGACAAAAAGCTGTTAGCAAATCTTTGTTTGTTTAGGATGTGTTTATTTCCAGTTGCCAAATACTAACAAAAACATCCTATTACATGCTTCCTCCAGATTTCACAATGTGAGGAGGTGACCTTATTACATTTTTGCATGTCTATTAAGTTTGTTTTCAACTACTGGTAATCACAGATCAATAAAGGCTGGGCTTGAAAAAGGCCAACCCTGCAGACAGTGATGGCACCCCCGGCACGGTCACGCTGTGCTCCCCAACGTTCCATAACCTCCGTTGCATGATGCCCTGAGAAGGAAAGCTGCATTCATCCACACACATTGGCACTTGTCTTTCATAAAAACTCTCCTGGACTTCAGAAGGTCGTCAAATTAGGATCAGTTTTCTGTGACTTCTAAAGTAACCACTATTACCGTATCTGAAGACAGGCCACCCTCTGCAAACACAAATCAAAGCTGGCCAAACATGCCAGGACAGCTGTTCGGAGAAAGGGGCAGCTCTGTGATGGGTAGGAAGATTTTCTTTAAATAAATAAAGAAAAGATAACTTGAAAAATAAGGAATAAACCATAACTGTAGTGGCTACACAAAAAGCTCCTCTGTTATCTTTTAACTGTGTAACATCCAGTGAAGAAATGGAAGATCAAGACAGTGGATTCAGTGTTAAAAACAAGCAGAGCTCTCAAGTCAAGAATAACACAAGGGAAAAGAACTGGAAACACTTATTTTCTTTCACACAATGCAAGACCTAGGTCCGAGAAAATGATCTGACAGTGGGTTTAAAAGAAACAAAACGACTTGCATCTTCACACAACTTATGAATAAACAGAGCATAATTAATGCATAATTAAATAGCACAACTCCTTGCACTTCAGGATGCTGTAGAAACCGAAAGCATGAGCAGATTCAGAACCGGATGTACAAGTTCCTGGTAGACGGACGAGATAAAAACAGCGGGTGCTAGACACCAAAGGTGGTCCAGCAGCAGCTGCCAGCTCACAGACGTTGAAAAGACAATCAGTGGAAACCAGAGAAAGCTCACTTGAACCACTCTCCTTGTTACACCTGCAAACACCAGCAACTGGCCTCTGGCAAGGAGAGCATCTGGGCTAGACCTTTGACCTGGCCATTTCGACAGCGCTACCATCCTTATGATGTTTTTCTCGCACAAACTAATTGTAAGAAAATCTAGCTTCACCGCCCTTCTTCCACAAACCATTTTCCCCTCCGTGGCACGCTCCAAAACTCAGTGGTGACAGCACTCCTGCTGCCTGACAGGTTTTCCACTCCCAAGCTCTCAGACACCCTGTGATCACGAGCACCAGGTCCTCAGCCTAACACAGCGCCGGCTCCATCCTCGCAGGGTGAGGCTCCATCGCGGGACTGACCACGCCGCTAACACAAGCAGGACCTGGAACAATAAACCACAGAGGCTCCTGAAAGAGCAGAGGGAGCACAAATGAGAGCTGATCCTTGTCTTAGAACACGCACTAATGAATTTATCCAGGCTACCTGAGGATACTCTTGGGGCAGCAGCTTGGTTTTAGCTTGTTAGCAGCAGCTTTCTTTCCTTTTCGCATAAATCTTGACCCACAGCCTCCTGCTTGCTGCTTTCTCCACTGAAGCCCCTCGCTCTTGCTATGAAGCAAATCTCTGCTATTTACATCCTGAGCATCCAGCTCCAAGGATGGAGCTCAGGTTCTGCACCTCAGTCCTAACCCACGGGGCCTCTCTGGATCGACATGACAGGCACGTAAGGAAAACTGGCAGATGGGATCGTGGCTCTCCATCGAGATGGTTTAGGGGGATATCTGAAATGTTGCAGCATTCAAAGAAAGCCTCCTCTGCTTTCCGCTGCCCTCCCACAAGGCTGAGCTAATCGAAGTGAAGAACATGATAAACTCTCTGCCCCGAGTCAGCTCTACGCTGACAGTTCACCAGAGATACAAGATCGCTCAGTGACATTAAAAATGTCAGCAAACACCGATCAGGCCTGACAGAAGGGATGCATTAGCAGGCTGGGGAGGGGCACAGGGCAAGGTAAAACTTCAGCAAGTGCAGTCAAGTGCACGGGCAGCTTTTCTCCTTTTGTCCTCCACAGAAGGCTGTTTCACAGATGCCAAGACACTGTGGCCACCACGGCAGCAGTCAGGTGCAGAGCTCACCAGACCCATCCAAAAATGGTTTCCTAAGGCAACAAGCGCAGCAGCTAGCAGGGGTGAATTCTCACTTTCAGTAATCTTGGATCCTCTGAAAGAGGCCTGAAGGCACAAGGTGCTCACCTCAACTGCTCCCGCAGCAGAGAAGTGACAAGGGAAGCAGTTTATTGAAGAATGAACACCGGGAAAGACTGCCTCACCCTCCCTTGAGAGAAGGGACCGCTAAGCTGTGGAGCATCCTGCACTTGAGCAGAGACAGTGCAGGCAAAGACTTTTTCTTCAGAGGATACAAAACGGAGACAAAGAGGAATTGAAGCCTCACGTGCACAAGTGGAGGGAATCTGGAATATATTTTGTTGCTGCCACGCTATATATAAACACAACTGCCCCTTGCACACATCTTCCCATACGTAATCCCACTCTTTTGCATTGCTTGTACTTGCAGTAGCAGCTCCCTAACTCCGAAGGGTCCTCTTGGCACCACTGCTCACCAGCAGACACCCACAGGACAGAGAGCGAGGTGGGGACAGCCTGCAGCAAACGCTCTCAGCCACAGAGACTATTTACACTCACATGAGCCGTTCTCTTGACACCTGCAACTTCCAAGTCTCTGCATTATCCACGTCCTAGAAATTAGCAGTTTCACATCAACCCCTCCCTAACACCTTCACTTCATGGATTAGGTCAGGCTCAGCCTAGGAGGTAATTCTAAGTCAGGAACGTGCCCAGGGGAAGGGAAAAAGGGGCCACCTGAGCTCTGCAGGGAAGAGCAGCGACGCTAGATACTTGTCCAGCTTGAGCTGTCTGACACTGGGAGCTCACTCAGAAAAGACTGAGACACCGGGTCCTGCTGCTTGGCCAGAATTATTTATCTAGGCTGGAAATCCTCTCTCATGAAAGCACACAGGCAGTTCCCCTACAAGCATCCCCAAAAAGTCGGGCAGCGAGTGGCATGGAAAAGATCCTCATCCAGAGGTAAGAGCAAGCCCCCAGGGAAGTAGCTCTTTAGCCACAGGACAGGAGAGTTCCCTGCTCTCCTCTTCAACCAGGGTCACGTAGGGACCCTGGAACGACCCTGTGCCATAAGGCATCAGGTATTAAAGGGTAACAAAATAAAAGAAATCGGATTTTTTTAGTGATTAGTGGGGTTGAAGGAATATGAACACTGCTCACACACATCCTCTCTCTGCATGATCCGAAGGAGATTGGAACCTCACTTTCTGAGTATTCAGGGACAAGAAGACACAGGCTCCAACCCACATGCCCCCATCCCACACACTCAGTCTGTGACCCCTGTGCCAGGGAGCTGGCAGGGAAGCACTTTCTTCCTCCGCCTGCTTTTAGCCCTGTGCTCGGTACTTCACGGATGCTCACCAGACCTCAGCTTAGTATCACAGCATTTGCTGAAGCCAAATACATGAACGCCTCTCATGAAGAACTTGCCTCGATGTCCATGCCATGATGAATCCCTAACATGCCAAATCCAGGAGCCTTGAAAGAGCCGTCAGTCATTCCTCCTGAGGCGCAGAGGAGGAGCATGGCTGGATCAACCTATTTCTTAGCAAACATCATGGAACACAAGGATTTGGTTCTTTGAAAAAAAAAAAAAGTTATTATTCTGCAGCCATCAACCTGCTGGTTATATAGCTGCTATCCATTCACCGGAAGTTTAGTGAACTTCAAATGGCGATCATTAATGGTCACTGAACTGCAGAATGCCCCAATGTGCTTTCAGATTTCATTTACCAAGGACCAGCAATCAGCCAAAAGATTTGCTCTGACAGCAGGGAAATACAAGACCCTTTGACAAGTTCAGCCAGGAATGTGCTGCCAGCATCCCTTGTTAAGTTCATGTTCTACCCTATTTGACGGAACAGATCATGCAAATTGTCCTTCTGCGGCTACTCAGCCTGTCACTCACGCCTCCACTTAAAACAATAAATAAATAAAAGAACAAAAGAAAAGCCCACAAGTACAACGAGCTGTTTATAAGCAAATTCTGCTTACCGAGACCCCCAATTATCAGGAAAATGCAGAGAAACCCAAATAAAACATTAAATTGGATGGGGGAAGGGAATCTTACACATTCAAATGTTTTACAATGAGGGCCACCTCAGTTTCAGCTGGGCACAGACCCCAGCTTCCCCCGTCACCTTGCTACTGCTCTAAATCACATCTGTTCTTTTCTTCCCCCTTTGATTTGTGGCTTATGGCATTCACCACATTTTTTTTGTGCAAGCAAAGCAGCTGTGCCAGGAGACCCTGTGGATGCACAGCACGCTGCTCTTCAACCAGAGAAGGCGTGGAGCAACACAAGGTGTCAGACAGCAAAGTCCAAGGTATCTTGCTTTGAAAAGTGACCACAGGTCTCTCAGGTGGATGCACTGCTGAGACATCTCCCATTCCCCACACCACAAAGGGAAACGTTGATTTTTTTTTTATGCTGGAGTATTTCCACGTTTATCAACCACAATTTGATCTGCAGGGAACTGTGCTCCTAGGAGCCTTACACAGCTGCAAAACAAAACAGAGTCAGCAACACTAGGGCCAAGACAACCTTCGCTGAAGAAGGGCCTCACAGTGTCCCACTATTATGCGGAGACACCGCACTGTGCCTGCCACAATGGGATTCTCCCCAGCTGCAGAACACATCCCATCAAGTACAGTAAGACTCTATTAGAAGAGATACAATAGGGAGTTGGAGGACTCGCTCAGCCCAGCTTCTCAGAAAATAACTCATTTCAATGCAAAACAGCAGTAGTTATTAGACACCTTCTTAAAGAGGAAAGGAGAAGGACATGGAGAGGGGGGAGAGAGGGAGATGGGGGGGACACAATAGCAGTTTGCACAAAAGTACCTTTTTCAGATTAATCCACTGTTTGAAGTAATCAGCAACCGGCAGCCCTAAGTACTGGCATTGTCCTGGTAACCTGTAAGAGAGAAGAGAGATCAGGTTTGATAAGGTCGGTGTCCTGACAACACAAACTCTGTTTTCTTAAGCGCATCTCGTTCCGAGATGGAAAACACCTTCCAGTCTGCTATAACATGCTGCACATCAGAAGGGCTGTAGCTCTTGGCCAAAAAAAGTCTCACGAGAGCCTAGCTTGGTTGAAGATTTACATGCATCCAGCCACATCCAGGCTGCTGACATCTTTCAGAATGAATGTCTGGAGCTGCGTGCAAGTGCAGCTTATAGTAGCTAACACACAGACATGACTGGAGCATCCTGGCTGTCCTTAGCTGAGCAAACTCATCCCAAATCCCTGCAAAACCATCTGGCTCATCCAGCAGCTTACAGGGCAGACAGAAGGACTGACAACTCACCTGTCATACCCCGGTGCTTTTCCGTTTGGCCTTTATGGTTAAAACACCAAATGAGACATGAAGGAGGCACCATTGCATTTATTTTTCGGGTAGTAATGCTGCAGGACAAGGTTTTAAGGGTTAAGAAAGCAGAGATTGATTTCCATGCAGGTGTTTGGAAGAAGAGAGCAATCACAACTCTGAAGAGCAAGGTGCTGCACACTGTCTCACCACGGGTTTGAGCACCAGCAGGCAGAGCCGCAAGCACACGCGCTGAACCTCTCCCTTCCTACAGCGAGCTGCTCGAATTGAGCTCACACACCAGCACTGGTAAGGGAGACGGATTGCCTGAAGGGGCAGCAGGACACTAGGATTTGGAAACCTGTTTCTCCCACACTGTGTTTGCAGGGGAGCTGCGACGTGCCCCTCGCTAGGGAAGGTTGAGTGGCCAAGCCATGCGGCTCCAGCCGAGCCTGTGCAGGGAGATGAGTTATGTGAGTTTTCCCCGGCCGGTTTGATCTGATCAAGACTAATTGATGGATCTTGTTCATTCACGTACTGCTGAGCACGCCTGGGGCACTGGTCACAGGATCTTTAACTGAAGCAAAGGAACATCCCAAATAAATATGTCAACTAAATAAATGACTAAATTAGAGTCGTTTGTGCATGTTAAAAGCCACAACCCCAGAAATCGGCTTTTCCAAACAGAGAGGGGGTGGGGAATCTCAACTTCCTCAGGCACTTGGGGGCTGTCAGGGGAGGTTGAAGGGGAGGAAAGAAGAGCTGCAAGCGCCAGCATCGGCTGCTCAAACATCCCAGCACAGATCATGTCCAGGATAAAGTCTTCTCCCACTCTCCACAGAGGAAAGAGCATGTCACCCAAACTGGACTTCAGACTCAAGGCTGAAACTCAGGAACGCGCTGTGGTCAGATGTGGATACAAGCTAGATACCCTACCCTGAGCCGGGGTGCACCCATAGCACGTCATGCAGAACCTGAGTCCTTGGCCCAGCTCCCAACCCTTTGGGGAACGTGGAAGCATCTCTTCAGACCTACAAGCAGTTTCCCAAGTAAGGAGATGAAGGAGGGGCACAGGCAACACACTTGCAGATAATGCGAGACTCAGGGCAGTGCAGTACCAGAGTGGTTTGGTTTTGGTACTGCCTCCATTTTTATGGGAAGAAAAGAAAGGAAGCTGGCAAACATATCCAGAGGAATCTCCCAGGAACAGGTGGCCAACAGAGCCAGTGTACACTGGGCCACACCAGTGTGCCGACTTTGTGAGCCCTGCTTAGGCTAAGAAAAGAATAGACTCCTTGTGACAAAATCAAACACCTGGTCCTGAAAAGATGCAGGTGTTATTGTGTAGGAACAATAATTTAAGTCATACAAACAACATTTGACTAAGGAGGTCCAGAGAAATCTCTTTGAAAGTAGGAAAGCCTCACAAAAGAACAAGCTGGCAGGCAGCAGGGCCACAGCGATTTGCAGGGTAAGTGCTGTGACTTGACAGCACGGTCTCATCTCTGGGCATGGCTCACCTGATGCTAGCACCATCACACTGAAATAACCCACCTGGAGTCACTCCTCACAACTGCAGAGCCGTCACACAAACAGCAACCTGGTCCACGCATTTTACAGTCATCACACACATGTCCACGACATCCCGTCGTTGAAGAGACCCTCCCAGCCCCAGTCAGCGTGCTAAGAAGGCTCTTTTCCAAGGAAAGTTGCTTTCAACTGGTGCTCAAATCCAAAAAGATCACAAGAAAAAGAACCATCTAAAACAAATGATCGGTCTAAATACAGACACGTGATCAGCTCAATGTCTCTTAGACTGCTCATATTTAGCTAGAGAGGACGAAGAGAGCAGTGAGCAAAAGGTATGTTACTAAAAGCTGAGTTTCTTCTCCCAGCCCAAGACGTTTTCCTTAATACAGGTCTCAGCTTAGCTCCAGCTTTTCTCCTAACATCTGGATAGGGCTCTGAAGAAGCCACTAGAGCATTGTTCTTGTTAGCCACAGGAATTGACAGCTAACCAGGCAGTGCAATGAATGACATCTCGAGCATTTTCATCCCTGTGGGACCTAAAGGCCCAGCAAACCGGACAGTCTGGTTCCACTTCCACCCTGAGACTGATGGCAGTATGCCCTGGGCTCTGGACAGTGGGTCTTTAATTGGAGAAAATAAATGCTCCAAATAAATATGTCAACTAAATAAATGACGCATTTTTGCAAACAAGTAACAACGCCAGAAACCTCCTGTGAAGCTGTGTGACCTAAGGACATTCCCCCTCCCCCTCCGTGCTTGTGCTCCCCTCATTTCAAGGTAGCACCTGAGAGACTTCACCAAGTGTTTCAAGCACTAGATGACCTGTGCTCACGCTATAACCTGGGTGGGCTGCCAGCAGCACAGACCAAAGCATCAGCCTATGCCCCGAGCTGGAAGGTGCAGGTCTGGTGGCTCCAGGCCAGCAGGGACAGAGCCACCCAACGCGCTTGCCTTCCACCAAGGATCGCTGTACGGGTCTGGTCTAGCCTGGATATGCAGTGCTCCCACCACAGGGAACCAGGGGCTCTCACTCCACAGAAAACCAGGTCCCTCAAGTAGCTACGGAAAGGAAAACACCCCTGCAGTGTTTTTTTCTCAGCTCCAAGCCCATCACATGCAGTGATCTCCCCAGTTCTCAGCCTGCTAACCAGGCAGGAGTTTCTCAAGCATCTTCTCCAGGGAGGTGTGAACAAGGCACATCTGTGGCTCTCCTGGGGGCCTGTAAGGAAGTATCTCCATTTATCAGGACCACCATTCTCAAGTGGCTCATTTGTAAACATGCTCTTACGCTCAGCACCACTTCTTGCTCTTGCAAGAGGCAACCTGGCTCATGGGGGCAGCTTTCCTTGAGCCAAGGGCTCAGGATTTGGCCCTCCCTCAGGTAAGGGAGAAGAGAAATGTTCACACATTTCACTGCACTCAACGTCCCACGATCCCTCCAGCTTTTGAACAAGGTCTCTCTATCTCCCTGACTACCGAAGCCCTCACCCCTTGAGAAGGAAGCTGGCTCTCAAACCCACCCTGTCAGCCAAGTGCTGTGGCTTCAGGTATGACCGCACTTGATAGAGAGAAAGTTAAAAACGGCTGTGGGATTTTCAAGCGTCTGATGCAGCTCTGGTCAAGTCTGCCCTCCCAGCAGCAGAGATGGGAGTGCAAAAACTCCACCTGCTCCCAAAATGCAGGTCCCCTTTGGGTGCAAAAACACCAGGTAGCACATTCTCCTTCATCAGCCAAGCAAGTCCAAGTCTTCCTCGGACTGTGGTCAGCAGGGGCAGCTCCGCACCGTTTTCAGAGAGCTTTCGTCACCCCAGGCTCAGATTTCCATTCAGCCCTGCTCTTCCACTCAGCAGGGTAAAAGGGGCCTGGAGATAAAAGGGATACAAATAGGAGGTGAGGTGATATGGCTGCCTTTTTCCTGTTGAAGCCAGCTCTCTCCAAGGCAGCAAGAACCGTACAGCTCGGCGGTGATAAACGGCCTTGCTTTAGTTATCACTTTCCTTAAGTTAAGGAGAGCAGCCTAGTGATGGATGGGCTGGAATTCGGTTATCAGGGAAGGCTGTCAGCCAGAGTTGCCTATCTCCACACACATTTAGCAGGGCGTCATTATGCGATGGCATGGAGCTAAAATATGACCAAGGGTATTGAAAGAAAAAGAACAGGATTAAAAGAAAAAAAAAAAAAAAGGCAAATTGAGCAACAATAAAGGAGCACGAGGCAAGAACGTTATCATACTAGTGACACCTTTTATCTCGGTCTGGTTAGCTAGAGCAGGGCACAAATTGGTCCTTCCTCCACCATTGTATCCTCTTGTACAAACAGAGGCAGATAAAATGTGTCACCAGTGCGATAGCGTATCAATTTAACCCTAATTATCTAGGGGGTCAAACTAAGAAATAGGGGTTTCTCATTTCAACAGGTTCCTCCATCTCTGCTCAGAGCCACCACATTAATATGGAAGGGGGAGGGGCAGCCGTAATTGATTTCCGTCACTCAGGTGGGCCTGGCGTATAAAAAATTAATGCTTGATTCTCCCAACTAATCAGAGCTGGTTAACGTCCATCTGCTTCTGGGTTCAAGATGTCAGGAGACAAAGAAATTGGGCCACTTTCTACACACTGGGGGTATTGATATTGAGCCAGTTAAAAGAACAAGTTCCTCTGTGGGAAAGATAAAGGGACATTAAATCTTGGTTTTTATAGACCTGGTCTCAGCCTTCCAAAAAATCCATGCCCTGGAGATCTTGCATTGTAAGAGATGCAGAACATTTTAATTGTGTCTTGGCCAACCCCGCTGCAGCAGGCTGCAAAGGTTCCTGACCTGGAAATCCTTCACTGAAAGGGGGCTGGAAAGCTCGAAGGAAGCTGCAGCACACAGCAGCAACAAGGTGATGGCCAAAGGGAGGAGCTGTCAAACCACCTCAGCCTTGCTCAGCCAGGGTGCAGGCTCAAAGCAAGGCGGGTCAAGGCGTTGCTCTGGACCACGCAGCACGCTCCCAAAAGGCAGCCTTGGGTTGAGACAAACTCGGTTAAAACAGTAAGTTCATGTCAGCAGAGTTCAGAGTCCTGGGGATGCAAAGGGGCGAGACCACGCTCAACGGCTCGGAGATTGCAGGAACATCCCGCAGAGAGGCAGAAAGCCGGGATGGGCTTTCCCAAAGCCACCAGGCTCCAACCGCAACGATGCCACAGCACCTGCACGTGAGCGGAGCACCCCAGGCACACACACAGCCTAAGCCAAGCCACAGCCTGCAGAAACCGAAGCATGCTGACACAGACCTCCAAAAACACCCCCGAACCCCGACTCCTGCACACCAGTAATTCAAGTTAGACTGAAGCAGCTTTCCTGCATAACTCAAGGCTTTGCAAGGATCTCTGGGGCTGGAGTCCCCGTGCCACCAGTGCAAAGAGACAAGAGCCGAGTCAGTCTCCTCTCGTGCTTCTGTCTAAAATGAAGTATGGAGGGAAAAATGCTCTGCCAGACCTCTGGCCCCACAGACCTGCCAAGGGACTGCCCTTGTTAGGCGACTGCACCTTGCTCTCACCGAGCACACCCATGGCACTGTTCCTCTCTGTCCCCCTCAGTGCAGGACAACCCTCCCCAGATGGCGGTACTTAAAATTCACAGGCACCAGCTGTAGGAAGACAATGCATTTGGAGAGGGTCTGAAAAGCCCTGGGCTTTCACAGAAACCCTGAGACAGGTCCCATCTCGCTCCCTCTTTGCTTTCCTTCCACCCTCTCAGTTCTCTCAACCACCCCCGAACTTGTCACAGCGCAACAAGCCTACAAGCCGCACATCAGCCTTAAATATCAGCGTGCACGAAGCAGGGAAGGGAGAACAGACAGAGCAAGGCTCCATCGCCTGTCAGGAAACACTAATGAATTTCAACACCGGCAGCCATTGCCTCAGACGGGCTGGCGAGAGGAAGAGACGGAGCTTCAGCAAGGAGCCTTTGCAGGAGCAGCCTGCCTTTTTTCAAAGCCCCCTCTGCTAATAAATGTCATCGCCGAGCAGGCTGCAGCAGCCCTCGAGCCGGGATGGAGTGGGCAACTGACAGCGCTCAGGGTGTCTGGGCAGCGCAGCCTTTCCTTCTGCCGCATCCCCAGACAGAAGCCAGGAAAAAGAAGCAGATGGGACACTGCCATCGGCACGGAGCTGTCTGCCACTAAGGTCCCGGTACCCAAATAACAACCTCCACGAGGAGCCACAAGTGCAACCCTAACACCCCCCAGTCCTGTTCACTGGGATGGCTCTACAGGGTGTGCTTGGGATGGGCAGAGGGATGCAGAGACATCCAGGCACAGGGTTACAGAGCAGCCCGTCCCTTTGCTATCGCAAATGCATTCCCGAGGCAGCGCAGGAAGCACCATCCAGCACAGGGCACCGCACGGCAACCGCACCGATGCACAACGTGAAGGTCAATGCAAGTCTTCTTCACAAATGTCAACCTGTCATCTCTGGATATTAATGAGGGCTGACCAGCAGCTAAAATGCATCCATGCTCCATTAGTAATAAGAGAGACACGATGCAGGAGAAGAGCACACACACCATGGCATGTGGAGACACCAGTGGGTTCGCAGGGCCCGGGGAGGTGTGGTGATGCACAAGATAACCAGGGCCACTCCGGCTGCCCAGGAAGGAAAGCACTCACCACACAATCCCCTTCATTCGAGTGTGTGTTATTTTTTTTCCCCCGTCAATCTTTAATTGGATTAGTGTAATGAGGCCAAAAAATCAAGGCTAAGCAGCGAGGCTAATACCTGGCACTTTCAGACCTTCCTTTCTTTTTCTGTGATGCCCATTCTGGACAACATCACTTTCTCTCTACGAGGCATATTCCTGCCTGGGAAGCTGAAAGGCAAGCTGTAAGCCTCAACACTTGGGGCTCACAGAAGCACAGGCTGAAATGCCTGAACACCCATACGCTATCCCACCCGTCACATGGTAACAGCCAGATCCCTCTTCTCTAAATTATTGCTGGGTACTAAGAAATTTGGGAGAACCTCAAAGCCCATGCTTTCCGAGCAGCTGGCTTGCAAATGGAAATGGCTGAGACTGCAACATGAGTCACGTATATGCTAGAAAAATAATTCTGCCACAAAAAGCACGCAGGGCAAGTGGCTCATTGTGACTCGCTCGTCCCGCAAAGCACTGCGTGCCTTCCGCTGGCATCAACCTTAATGAAACATGAAGGCATTTAACACCATGCGAGATCTGGCCCTTTTATGGGTATCTGTCTGTGCGTCAGCTAGATCCTGGCAGAGATGCTATTTCAACATTAAAAGCAAGGCTGTAACACAGCAGGTATTCAGCCTCCAACAGAAGATGTTCATCAACAGTTGCACACACATGATGCTACAATAAATCTATGTGCTACCGCTTAACAGCTTCTCTTAAAAAGATTCATGGCTCTATTTACTGAGCCTGATTCTGCTGCTATGAGTGTGGGAGTAAATCTAGAGCAACTCTACCTGCAGTTAGGAAGTAGCCAGGAAGAGCAGAATCAGAATTGAGCCTTTTTCTTTTTAAATAACTAGTTAATTACCATGCAGGAAACTGGAGCTCGCTGGTTCAGCTGAGGTTAGGAGTGCAGCAGGCAGAAGCTTTGCACTCCTCCATACTGAGTCCTCCAGATCAGTGAAGGGGTAGAGCAAGTGCTCTCACCGGCCCTTCCAGACAGGGAGGACGACTGGGTGGACTTCCCTTTGACATCAGAAGTACATGACGCTGCTCCCAAGGAAAGAGAAACTGGGAAGTCTCCAAGGCTGAGGTTGCACCCCTCAACCTTGGGAACCCGACACTATGAAAAACCTCCTCCCCTGGAGACATTCAAAGTCATCTGGAGAAGACCCTGAGCAGCCTGATCTAAGTTTGAAGTTAGTTCTGCTTTGAACAGGGGCCTGGCTTAGAGATCTCTATTTAAACTATTCTGTGATTCATGCTGCAGCAGCGCCTGATTACACAGAGCGCGTCCTTTCTCCATCTATACAGTTTCTTATGAAGTCTTTCACACAGACACTAATTCAGTAATCACCTGCTCCTCTGCATACTGGCTGTTTTAAGAGGGAGCGTTCAGACTCCTGCTGCAGAATCCTGTCATTACGCACTGGGTAAGGGAATGTATCTGATGCAACAGATGCACCCACAATGCATCGTGTCTAAGCCCCCTCAAAATCAAAACACGCACAAAAAAATCTAAGCTAAAATTAAACGTGCTTCTCCTCCCACTGCACAATTCCAATCACAGCATTATTTCTCCCCAGTAAACCAGGGCATGCAAGACCTAGAGCAAGGCGCTGCTCTAGAACCGAGAGGACATGTCCTGTCCCAGTCCTTCCTTAGACCTGCTGTGCGACAGGCAGGAGGAACTCTTGCCTCTTCCATGCCTTGCCTGTCCAGACCGTTTAGCGGATAAACTCTTCAGGACAAGGGCTTCTCTGCTATGAGTCATAAACTGTTTAGTGCCTAATGGTAAAGCCTATAGACGCTTAACATAATACAATCATGTCACTTAAAGGCCATTAGTCTCCAGTCTAAACAGCACTTTGCCAGTCACAAAGGGGACCTGTCAACTCAGGAAGGCAGGAAAAGGGATGTGGGTGGCCAGGCAGGTCACCGGACTCAGAGACACCCGACGTGAAGCCCCAAGCAGGGTGCAGCTCAGCCAAACAGCGTGGGGAAAAGCCATGGCAGCTCTAGCAAAGAGCTTTACCTTTTGTGCTTTCCCCTACCCCTTGAATCAGCCAAAAGCTCCTTCCTGTCAGGTGAAAAATCCTGCCCACCTCCAGCCACTGCTGCAGTAGATGTAGATGCAGTGGGGCAGGAGCCCCCCACCCACACAGAGGGTGGTCTCCAGCCTCCTGCATCACTTTTCACTCACTGAGGCAGATAATTTATCACCAAGAAAAGATGCCATTCTGTTTCAGGACGCTGTTTGAACATCTATTCTTTCCTGGCACCACCTCCACCCTCCTCTAGCACCACATTATCCAGCTCTATTCTCTCAACTGATTTCTGTGATTGCCTCTTCTTCTCCACTAAAAGGAAGAAAGAAATCCTATAAGGAGGCAGTGGGACAGGGTAAACCCCCTCCCCATCCCCTCTGATGACACACAACCCCAAATTACATGCACAACAGCTCCACAGGCTCTCAGCAGCGAGAAGCCTGGCACGTCACATAACAGGGTCCGAGCACGGGTTTCTGTGCAGCTGCAAATTACACCCGCACATGGGGAAACAAGTTTGTCTTTCCCTTGTGGGGAAGAGACCCCTCCCCACCTCCAAGCACAAGCTGCCATTAGTATTTGCTTCGCTGGAGAGAAGAAACAGCGAATCCTCCAGAGCAAAGGACAAGTGCAGCAATTAGGATGCAGGGGCTGCGGGAGCTGTTTAACAGCATGACCCAGAGGTCAGTGCCGCCGACTCCCAGCCTTGCATAAATATTGTATGAGTCGGAGAGAGGGGCTGTTACAGCCACCCTCCCCCCTCCATCGGCACTCTGCATCTAGCTAGATACGCCGGCAACATTATTTACAGATGTGACAGTCGGGGAAAATCGCGTGAGTGACTAGGGCAATGGGAAAGAGGGCTGCTTGGGGGAGTCAGGGCCTGGGAGCCAGCTCCCACCCACATCTTCTGCTTCCCCTTGCAGGGTGCTCCTCTGCACGGGTACTCTCCAGACCGCACGGCCCACTCTCAAACCAGAGGATGAAACACCACCAAGAAAAGGAGAGGAGGCTGTGAGCTCCCCTCTCAGAGGTAGCCCTGGGGTTTGATTATCAGTGCTGTTGAAGGACACTTCAGCCAGCAGCTGCTTTCCAGTCTCTCACCGGTGTCTCTGCCAGAGCCTCCCTTTGGAGGGAGCTTTATAGCAACATAATGAGAGGCTTTATAGAGAGCTTCCCCTCAGACTCTGACCATGTAGCTCTGCAGAAGGGTCCCTGCTCCAACACAGCCGCAGTGGCATCATTCCTGCAGAAACTTCCCCAGCTGCTCTGTTTGGTACCAACCATCTCCTTCACCCGTGACACACATGCTCTTTATTCTCTGAAGGATCATCTTCACCTGCAGCTTCAACCACATTGACCAGCACTGTCTCTACTGCATCCTGGAAGGACCTCTTGTTCCTCTTGCTCATTTTTTTTTGGCTGGAGATGTCAGATGACTGCATGTTTACCATGATGCTCTACACAAATACAAACCTACTTTGAGATTCACTGAGAGAGGAAGCTCCCAAGGACAGGGACACAGGCCACTCTTCACCTGTACCAGGAGCCCATGAATTCCTAGGGGCACACTGCTAATAAACATTACTGCCCAGGGCAGCACACAAGGGTTGCAAGATAAGAAACACAGTTTGGATGTGCTTCTGCCCACCATATCCCTCCAAAAATTCCTCCTCTGCTCTGTAGCTGCTGAAAGCAAAACCGTGGTGTTACTGTTCTCAGCTTTCCTGAACTCACTGTGCAATTAATGGGCTTAATTATTGATGGCCAAGGCAGGGAAGGGAGGAAAGAAAGAAAAAGCCAACAAGAAGGGAATGATGTGGGGGTGGCGGGCACCAAAGGTCTCCGAAGATCTTCCCTCAGTCTAGAGCAGAGAAAGAGCCCCTAGCCGCTCTGCCGCTCCCACGGCCTTGCTCTAATGCTCCCTGACATGCCTCTGAAGACAGTGAGCTGTTTGCAGTCACCACCGTGATTTGTTAGTAATTATTTTCACGGTGTCACATTGCTGTCACTCTCTTAACAAAGAGACAGGCAGCCCGAGGCTGCCTGCGAGAAAGAACCAGCAGAGAAAAGGAATTGTCAGGCACCCAGGGATCCTCTTTGCTTCCCAGGTTTCACAACCAGAGTCCTTACCAGCTTCTGAAGAAACTTCTGAGGAGAAGTGGCAAGTCAGAATCATCTCCCACCCTGGTCACAGCAAGAGGAATTAATTACTTAACCCCTTCCTAATTTCACCTTACCCGTAAATCCAGTGCAAGATCCAGGTGCTTAGAGCCCCTTAAGCCAGCAAATTGCTTCAGGCCTGCAGCAAACACAAAAAACCTTTGGCAACTGATGACTTTTAGCGCTCTCCTTGCAAGCTTCAATTCCTTTTCATGTGGTCTTGCCATTGGACCACGCGCGGCAACCCCGATGACAAACCCCTGCCTGAGCCTATCACCCTCACACACCAGTCTCAGAATTTCTGGCACACTCCTGTGCTCCGCACAGCAGTAACATTTCACTTGTCGTTTTGCAATGCCAAGGGACCTCGGCAGTTTCCTTACACCTGCAATACACAGCCTAACAGCCTGCTGTCTCTATTTTCTCCTATGTAGCGTGGTGACCTGACAAGAACCTCCCCTTGAATCACCTCCGATCCATCCGTCCATCCACCTCACTGCTGTGCAATCACAGCCATCCGCCCTTTGGCTGACTTGTCCAAGGCCCCCAAGGAATGGGAGTTATTTTGGCACTTGAAGTGTCACACAACATAAGGATAGAGAGACGAAAGACTCAGACACCTGGCCGGTCAGCCCCTCAAAGCGTCCTTGATCTCTGTGCAGAAAGCAATCAGACTTCCTCCAGAGCAATTCCAAGTTTGAATGACTCCCAGCAGAAGCGTTTTGCCCCTGCTTACTGCCAGTGCAAAAGGGGATTAAGCCTCACAGTCTGAGCAAAACCCTCCTGCATGGAAGAGCACTGACTCAGAGGGCAGCTCCTTTTCAGGGGTCCTTTTAATAATCAAGAAATGGCATATACATGCTGTGAAGAATTAGGATCACCATTGGGAAGCTAAATGGTCCATAAAATGTAGCAGTTCTCTTCAGAGCTGGGAGCACAACGAACTAGAGGAGAGATCTTGGCAACCTCCCACCAGCCTCCCCACTCTGCCCGGTTTACGGGGACACACGCGACTCCAGGCAGGGACAAGGAGCTGAACTCGGCACCAAGACCCGACTCAACACGCTGATGGAAAAAACGGAAGCAGGGAAATTAGAGATGACCAAGAGGCACCTACAAAGGGAAGGTGAAAGGTGTAGGTGCTGGGCAGTGGGGAGGAGAAAGCCCTCTCAAAAAAGAGGCCGACAAAGGCAGTGGGATCAAGGCAGGACAAACTTTTGGGCAGCATGAGCTTCCCACACACAGCCCTGCCATCACATCACACCATTTCCTTAGGCATCTTCCCCCCAACTCCTCTATTCTCCTCCTTCTTCTACTATCACCTTCACATTCCTCACATCTTTGCTAATACCTGGTCCAAAGCAATCTCCAAGCACATGACACCGTCTTGTGCGTGCCAAGCTGAGGGTGGCACCCTGGCCCAAACATACTGAAAAAGATGACTCCAATATGGAAGGGCCTCAGCTCAAAAAGTTAAGTCTGCAGCTCCAGTGTCCTCCCAAGAGTCCTGCACACACCCAGACATCCACTCCTCAGGATACGCAGAGTCGCTGGACAAGGCACATAAGAATATGCTGGAGGGAAAATACCAGGGATGACCTCAAGATGGCCCAGTAGGTCTTTGCCAGCCAGGAGCTTCAGGAGAAAAGGGACTGAACCCATCCAGGAAAATGGCTCCCAACAGGAAACAAACATGCAAACAAAATAAAATGCTTTCAAGAAAGCTACCAACTCACACAAGGCTTGAACGGAGCAAGTGAAAGGGGAAGCATGCTGCTCCCAGGCTGGCAGTATTTTTCAAGCAGAGCTCTCTAAGTAGAGAAGCCATGAGAGCTTTGCTCCCAGCCAAGCCACCGGGAGGACAACTGCTGCCAACACACAACTGCCTTGCCTCGGCGAGGAAGTAAGAAGAGCTGGAATCCAAAGGGAGACAGCTGACATTTTAGGCCCAGCATGAAACACTATGGCTGTGTAATGCTAGGAAAATTAAGCTTTTTGAAGTAACAAACAAAACGCACACTTTGTGAAGCTAATCCTATTTTCCCCACATGCCACAGACAACAAAACTCAGACGGCAAACAGCCCTCCAGTGGTTTATCCTCCACAGTTCCCAAGCCAACTAGTTTTTCAGTTCCCCAGGGTTAAGGGGATAACCACTAACCATGATGTCAAGTTGTTATTAGAGGGTCCTCTCACACAGACACAGGCCAGGGTGTTCTTTTAACCAAATAACCATTACAGACCAATGATTTTGAAACCATCTTGCCTTATTACAACGCTGGACACAGAATACACATTTGCAATTCCT
>NW_009730070.1:9872-26497 GCF_000703405.1 Apaloderma vittatum | reverse complement strand
TTCCTTACCGCATGACCAGATGCCACTGAGACCAATGGCTTGCATTCATTTCAGCGTGACTGCTTCCAAACACAACTTGTTACCCAGCGTTGGAAAATTCACCTTCTCCATTCATTACCCCATCCCAGCGGTTCGGTGCTGGAAATAAAGTGCTTGATGAAACGCCTGTCTCATTCCCCTCTACGCTGCAAATTACTTCCAAGATTTTTGACCACCTTTCATGCTGCTTCCAACTTCTTTGATCCTAGTTCTCAGGCAGGAGAGTCCGTGCTTCTCAAAGTGCATCGGGCTCAATAAATTTGTGGCCACCGCAGTCCTGACTATGATAAATGTCTTTGCTATGATGTGCCAGACAAGTAGCAGACCCGAAGGTGACAGTCCATTGCACGATGATTTCTACACAAAGATTTCATGTCCAAAGCTTAACCCAGAGGCATTCCCAGAGTCACAACACCTCAGACAACATAACTTGTGGAAGCTCATGCAACCAGTGGATTTCAAACAAAGGCAAGAACAGGAAACAGCCAGAAGAACCACTGCAGAAGGATAACAGCAGTCAAACATGATATATTAGTTTTAAATAAGAGCATACAGAGGGAGAATCTTAAACCCCAAAATTTATTTTCCACAAGTGATATCATTTCCTTTAAAAACAAAAAGCTGGGCTGCAGAGTCGCAGAAGTGAATGGGGTCAGTGCTACTGCCTGTAAGTGCTAGAGAAGAGCATGCTCACAAGGCTGCTTTGCTTAGCTCCGGCAAAGCACTTTAGGATGTAATTACATGAACGACTCCATCAGCAAAGCTGACTCAAAAGGTTCCTGACCCTGGATCCTCAGGCCCATCCCTGCACTGTAGTTCACACCACCCTCCTCCTTCAGCCAGTGTAACTGTGTGAAGAGAGACAGACACCTCAGGCTTGGTCAGCAAAATGATCCCCACTAAAAGCAGTAACAACAAGCTAATCCAAAGACCTTAGCTGGAAAGGATTTGGTTTATTATTTTTAAAAGCAGATTACTACGATATCTTTCCGTTACCACCTCTTTCTTGTTACTCTCAACGTCACCCTCGGAATTTAACTCCTGTCCTGCTGCCACCTTACCAGCCCACCCTACGCCTTCTCCTGCCTCTCCTCAGGGCTACCCAAGCAGTCCCACCCGTTAGTTCCACGGCTAATTGCCACTCCTACCCCAGGCAGAGGCCCTCCCAGTTCTGTGATAAAGAACAGCTCGCACAAGGGACACTAACACCGTCAATTCTTGCTCATTCATGACCCAAGGCTGATCTCAAACCATGCCTCCAGGTCACAAGGCTGGAAAGACCAACCCACTGCCACACTTGGGAGCTGGCCTGAGGCAGCAGGCATCCTCCCAGCCTGTCTAACTCACGAAGAAAGAACCAAAACAGTAAGATAAAATTAAGCAATGGTATAATTTACCGCTCAGAATTTACTAATATGCAACCTGGAAAGAGCACCAAGGGCTATAAACATTTCAAGACACTTACTGTGTTTTATCACTATATTAGAGAGTACTTGCCTTTTAACACTTATTTAAGAAAATAAAAAACTTCTGAGCAGTGGTTTCCTGTGAAGACATAAATTAGCATGTTCTGATCAGCTACAGTAAGTGCAGCACAAGCACCTTCATGTCAGACATATATACACCAAAGCCTACATGAATTTTACCTATGTTGAATGCATTAGCGAAACGATCCAGAACTGGAAGGAAAAGGATTAACTGGTGCTCTTGGCATTAAGGTGCAGGTCTGAGATTCAGAACATGTGGCTCCAGGTCCTTTCTCTGCCTCTGCACGACCACGACCGTATCACTTAAGCTCAGCGTATTGCAGCTCTGGAACTACGACTGCACAGTAAAAACACTTCTCCCGTTGCCAGGATTAATTCACATTGTGCTTAAGAACAGGTGAATCGGTTTCACACGCGGAGGGAGGCAATTTGACATTTCAGAGGAGATAAACCACACTAAAGAGCTTACATTACAAGGGCTCAACCCCAGCAGACACCGAGTACCCTCTTCTTCACTAAAACAGTCTCCTGCAGTCAGCAGCTCCCTCAGCCCTTCAGAGGCACGTTACCCTCATCACCCAACACCACATCAATGCAATTTGCTTAATGACTAGTGACAGTTCCATCCTGGGTGCAGGATAAGGTCCAAGCACTAAAGCAGACTGTGCCAGGTATCTGAATCCATCCCTGGAGCTGTTAAACTTGGAGGATAGCTCCTTGCAACAGGCTAAAGGAATCCTCCTGCTGAGCACTCAGAGGCCCGAGGACCGGCTGCCTAACGAGGCTGTATCCCCACTCATATTTTAGCTTGGCAGGTCTGGTGCTCCTTTCATCTTTTGCTTCAGGTAGCTCTCTTTTAATTAATAACATTTCTGTGTCGACACAGGGAACTTTCCATCCAGAATGAATGGCCTTCTCTCATTAGAACCACGACTTGTCATGATGTATTCAAGAGCAGGAGTGTGATTCATTCCCTTGTCTGGGAACGAGGGGTGTTGCTGGGGGGGGGGGGGGGAGAGGAGTCTCTGTAATGAGTGACTGATATTTGCTGAAGTTGATATGCGACTCTGTCGTCTTGAACTGTCTTGTCAGGACAAGCTTTCAGAAAGGTGATGTTCCTACTCAAGAGGTTTTCCTCATTAAAGAAATTGCATCTTAACAAGAGGGAAGGGGAGGGGTGGCAGGAGAGCTGCCATCTCCCTGACTCCAGCCTGGTTCACACACAGCGAGCGCTGAAAGCCGGTCAATCCAAGTGCAGCAAGTAGAAGATCACTGCTCCATTGCTGAGCCCTCTTATGCAACAGGGTCTTTCCAGCAGCAACCAAATCCCTCCATCTGATGGTGCATCACATCCACGACAATGCCTTTGGTAGCATAGCTGATGACCCTCAGCTCATGCTGAACCTCCGTGAGTCCTTCCCAGATGCCTGGTGTCCTTTTCTGGGCACCCTGTGACTACTGCTCCCTGTTGTCAGAGGGAAGTCAGACAAACAGCTCTCTGATCGGCCAAGAAAGCTCCAACATTCAAGAGAAATCCAGTCTGTAGCCACACAGTGCCTCGTTCCCTGAAGATCTCCGAGACAAGCAGAGGCTTCACAGGTCCTTTAGCAGCTGGATCCTTCAAACTCAGATACAGCTAGGCAGCATCAGCAGAGAGCAGTCCCTTGACAATGGCTATTCATCTGCTGCTCTTCTTTGGGCTAGGAGTGCTACACAAATTGCAACTCCTAGCTTTGACACGGCTAGTATCTCTTTATCCCCACCATTTACCATCTGTAGATTCCTGCTCCTTGTTTCAGCTACTCCCTCCACATCCAGGTTACTCATGCCACTGTGCCTCCCAGTGTCCTGGCCCCTACCGGTGGCACCTCTCAGAAGCACTCGCAGCAGAGCTCTGCTCAGAAGATACCACATCTCAGCCCTTCGACAGCACATGCAGACAGAAGCCAAACTAAATGCCTAGGTCACTGCTGGAGAAGCCATGAACAAGGCTGCGCGGTTTCCCACCAATAGCTGAGCTAAAATCAGAGAAGGACAGGAACTCCAAACACTGGGTGGGAGGACAGCAGCTGCTCAAGCAGCCTTCACCACTGAGGAAGAGGAATTAGGAGCAGATCTGCCCCAAGTTGCTGCTCCCCAAGGCAGGAAAGCACTGCACTGACCTCACTATCCCGAATTCCTCTGGAACCCAGTGGGGTTTCTACCACACAATGCTTCCACCAGCACATTCCTCCAAATGGGAACAAGCAGCACTACTTAATCTCCCACTGCCCCAGTGCCATCGTGCCCAGCACATGGTCTCAACACGGTGGCACAGGACATCGTCTACACCACAAGTCTTGCAGGGAAGCGCGGGACAAAACCCCAGAATACCTCCTAGAAGTTCCACGTCTCTGAGGCACGGTCTCCCTGCCTGAGCAGCCTCGTCTCAGCCCTCTGCCTTCCCTTTTTAAAAAGAGATGCTCAGTTCTGCTGTGCTAAACCCTATTTGGCAATGTGTCTAAACACACGCAAACTTAATTAGTTCAGGAGGGAGACTCGGCATTTGTGGTGACGGATAAAAGTAATGGGAAATGAGACAAGTCAGAGCTGGCAGGGAGTCCTCACTCAAGCCTCATTCACTGGCACGGCGCTAATCAGATGTGACGCTACACGCTGCGGCACCCAATCCGCGACGGAGCGGCGTGATGTGCTACTCACCAAGCGGCTGCAGCCAGCCTCCCGCTATCCGTGTGGTTGGAAACACGAAACGTATTTTCTGCTTTGCCCTGGAGATGCTTCGGGATTGAATTCTGAAGTTAATGGTTTAAAAAATTTTTTTAAAAGGAAGAGGGAGAAATGAACCACTCGCTGCAACCTCGTGGCCAGGAGTGGAGTCTTCTCTTCCAGCTGACTAGTGAGGCACAACCCATGCGAGAAACCACTGCAAAGGGTGAACTGAGCATCTCTGCTACAGAACTGCATGTCCTGCTGAGCCAGTTCACCCCACAACCCTTAGGGCTCACCAGAAACAGGGCTCATCTTTACCTCTATCTGCCCACTGTAGAGCTCTGACACAAAAAAAACCTCCCAACCATGCAGAAGGTTGCCCACTCCATACAGACACCAAGTCAGGACGCTGTTAGGAACCCTGTTATCCCACTGTGAAAGTGACGGAAAGATGGGCTTTGAGCAAAGATAACTCTGCTCCTCACAACCATCACCAGAAGTAGCAAACTGGGCTCTCAGAACAGCAGTACAGGAATAAAGAACAGAGAAAAGAGAACAGATGAGAAACAGAAGTTTACACATCCCTGCAGCTGTCTTTGTGCTGGTCTCTAATAAAAGTTTAAATATGATATATAAAGAAAAATAAGCCTCACTCTTAATTTAAACCAGTAACGCAAGAATTGGCAATATACACCAGCCCTGGACACAACTCCTGCAGAGATCCAGATTTGGAGTCAAAAAACTCACAAACCACACTCCTGTCTGGAACATGGCAAATTTCTCATCTCCACTAGCGCTTGTGCTGCTTCAGTCCTCATATCTCATGTCTCACTAATCACACCAAGAAGAGGCAAGGAGCTGCCACTCTACAAAGGCCACTCTGCAGGGAAGAACCGATGCCGACTGCTCCCAAGCTGCGCGCAGTTTATTTAGGCTTCCGACTTCGGGAAACCGATGTCACGCTGAAAACCCAGTAACACTACTAACGAGTTGTGGATGTCAGTTTAGCATCGGATGTGTCAAGCCCGTGCTTCACCAGTGTAAACAGTGTGATAACAACAGGAATCTTTATCCAGCACTCTGAGGAAATGAAAAGCTGAAGCAAGATTACATGAATTCAAGTGAAGTCAGCACAACATGACACTGATCTGCAAATAATTTCCAGATTAGACTAATCTAATTTTTAGACATTTAACTCTGGTTTTTTTAGATAACATTTTTAGGTTCATAATAAAACAAATGCTCACATTGACACTTGCAGATCCCAGTACAGGTCCTCACCTGGTACTATCCAGATACAGTGACCTAGTTGATGAAGATGACCTTACCAATAAGAACACCGATGAAGCACACCAGCCCTGGCTTGTACTCTCTTTCCAAAGACTACTTTGTGATTTACATCCAGTCAGTGTGCCAAGATGACCGAGAGAAAGCCTCGTGTGCTTTCAGGTAAGGACTATTGCTTGATTTGAGCATACTGAAACAGACTTCCATGTATGCACTCAGAAATACCCATCCCTTTGGAAAGTTTACCAGATAAAGAGGATAACATCACAAAGCTCCAGTTTAAACCTTTCTTGGGGTTCTGAAAGGATTAATTCGCTGTAGGAATATCCTAGGCAGTGATCCTGCACTACGCTGCCCAGTACCCACCTGTCTTCTTAAATAACTCTCCACTCCCAATTACACACGGCAAACAACAATTTCCCTAAGAAACAAAGACTAGGAACAGTCAGAGGCTCATAAGGACAAAGACACACACACTACAGGCAAGCATGGAGCAATAAAGCCCAGAAAAAATCTCCCTCCCCTTCCATACTCACATCACTTTCAAATCCCAGTCTCCACAGGTCACAAAAATCGACTTGACGCTGGGATCTAAGAGGCCTTCCTTCGCCATCCATTCGTCAACCCTCTGAAAGGAAGGCAAGAAAAGGGGATGAGTTTTGCAGAGACAGGCCGAGTCACAACAGTTAAACTCAGATAAGCTGCTTGCAATCAAGAGAGAAGAAAATTGTGATCTTATCCATCCTCTCCCTCTCTCTCTTCTCTCTTTGCTTGCCATCTCAACAACAGCACGTTTGGACCTTTGAAGATTTCTGATAGAAGACATCAGGCAACCAGAGCAGAGATGATCTTATCAGACAGCGCAGCAGCTCTGCTCGTGGAGGGATGGAAGTTGTGCAGCGTTAACGGGACAATACAACCGCAGTTACCTGACATTCCTCCTCCACTTGTCCTCTGCCTGTAACAAATGGGTGAGCAGCAAGTCTAACTTGTGCCCCCTCCAGTGAGAGGAAAACACGGCATCCTGCAGCGGCACCCCTCACCTACGGCATTTCTTGCATGCTGCAAGGGCACACGCAGGAACTGTGTGGCAGTAACAAGTACAGCCATGTGTTCCCTTCCTCTCCAGGCTGGCTTCTTGCTTAGAGCTCTCAGGAGGTGCTTGTTCAGGGTACAGTGTGGATTTACCGTGAATCCACTATTGCTGAACAACTTCCCACAGGGACAGACGTTCTGGATCCATTTCAGAAACAGGCCACGTTAATCTGCACAACGCACACCAACCTTTGGGATTAACCAGAAGGAAACTAACCTAGGCTAAAATCCCTGCTTTGACATTTATTCCGGCTAGAACTAGCAAATGACACGCCCAAAATCTTCCAGTGGCAGCTGACTGGCAGCATTTCCAGTGCTTCAGCAAAAGAAAACCCTCCTCTTTTCCCTTGCTTGACATCTTCCGCTCCTGAATAAACTAGCATATCCCAGAAGCTGCCTGACCGAAATCTCACTTTAACCTAGAAGCACGCTGCTCTACGAACACTTTTTCAATCCACATGAAAAAAAATTTAATATCTACAGAAATGTTTACAGAGTCTAAGAAGCTCCTGTCGAAACAGGATGAACCTTTTTCTGTAATACTCCAGTGGGCTCTCCCTCCTGGGGAAGCAGGCACAGGCTGCTACCTGCTCTCTGGAGAGCACCAGGCAGGGTCACAAGGTTGCCAGGATGCAAAATGTCACCTTTGCAGAGCACTGTCTTTGGCCTCGTGTCACTGTCGCAGCCTTCCCAGCAGAAGATGGAGCATCCTTCTCTGACCGACTGTACAAAAGCCCTCCTGGAGCAAAGCTTCCCCGAGAGCAGCATCCAGCCTCTCAGCCACACTTCTGACTCGCCTGGGCTGCCGGGATCTTCCCAGCAGCCCTGCAATCCGGAGGCTCCCCGGAGCAAGGGGCTGCAGTAGTAGCCTTTCGAAACTCCACAATGTGAGCGCCCATGAAGTGCTGCCTCCGTGGAGGATTTTAAAGCCTTTAATTTGATTTCCTCAGATAAGCAATTGTTGCAATTATTCCGATTAGGAACAATTAGGTAACACAGAAGTAGAAATCTTGACAGAGACGATGCATCGAACACCAACCTGCAGCCCAAGCAGGCTCTGCTTGAGGAAGTTTCCTTTGCTATTTGACTACCAACAAAAGCTACTGATAGAGAAATACTTCCAAGCTAATTAAGCTCTAAATGCTGTAGGAATTCAGTATTAAGCAGATGGCATTATTGAGGCTATATCTGCATTTGCACATCCTCCAGATTAGATTTTAGAGGCATTTGCTTTCTATACTACATGTATTAGTGAGCATTTAAATAGGTAGACAAAAATTAATTTAATAAGGTGCTGAGGGAGGAGAAAGAAAACGAAAGCAGAAGCTCCTGGAGCTGTGGTCTCGAGCAATGTCTTGGTGTTTTAGAACTGGCTCAAGCAAGAATCGCCTCTTCTCCTATCTACTGGCAGGAGTTTGGATATCTTGTCAGCACCCTTGACATGAACAGCTGGAGATGACAGATCAATGGTTCAATACTCTCAGCAGCGTGTCACCAACGTGACAGCAAATGTTATTCTAATGAAGCTGTAATCATAGTCAAATTACGCGGTTCAATTCTCAGCAAGGGGAGGGTGCAGGCAAAGAGATGAAGAGGGGACGACAGGACCCGAGGTCAGAGTTCAGGAACTAAAGGCTACTCTGCTTACCTCAAGCACTTGCTGGAGGCTCGGCTGCCCATCCACCATGCCTTGAATAATCCCAGTCAGCTGAAACGAGAGGCAAACAGAAAGCAGGCGTCAGAGCAGCACTCAGAAGGTCATTAGAGAGGTCTCCTCTCCTGCCCATCTCGCTGCAACCAAAACATGCTCCTGTGACCCACATGGACATCACTGAGGAGCCAGCCACGGGCAAGGGCACAGCTTCATCCCAAACACAGAAATGGAGAGGGGCTCCAATCCACACCTTAAAACCTGTCGGCAGGGCAGCAGTGGTGTCCTCTGCTTTGTGTACCAGCACGATGCCAAAAATGCTGCCCCTTCTCAACATGCATTTCACCAGTTTCGTGGTTGCCTTGACTCAAACACACAGCAAGAACTACCAAGGTCTGCTCACTCCCCTGCTCTCACGGTGACACCAGAATTGCACAGTGTTAGATGAACAGAAGAGACCATCAGTGAGACCCAGAGCGCACCCAGCACACGTGCTTTCCCACAGTCCATCACAGCATCCCTCTGCATTTTGAAACTGTATTTAAAACAACTGCACAGAATCGGAAGAAAACCTATTTCTTCCATAACCCTGGTCTACTCTACTTTCCAGGAGGTTCTTTAGGAACAGGTCCTGCCAGCGGATAGTCCTGCTGACTGTACCCGGACTGGTTGGCTGTTTAAAGCTAGACGCATAAAAAGATGCTGTCTCATGGGTCTCTGCCTCTGTCTGCTCAGGGTAGCTTGAGGCACACGGAAAATAGATAATTTTTCTGTCTGCCTCCAAACTGACAAAACTGTCTTTTAACATATTGGATATCGGAGATCAGTAGCTTGCCATCAATGCACCCAAGTAATTAAAAAAATCATTATTAAAACAAGTGCACGCTACAGGATTTCACTTCATATGGCACTTTCCTGAAGCCACACATCTCACACGTTTTCATAAAGTAAAGGTCAAACATAGCCTTGGAGCAGCTCCTGCTGCCTGCACGTGCACCCAAGCCTCCAGCAGGCACAGTGTCCAGTCAAGAGGTGCTGACAGTCGCCCTCACCCAGAAGTAACTCTTCCACACAGACCAGCCCAAGCTATACATAAAATAAGCCCTCTCACAAACCACAGGGCTCTGCTTTATTAAATGTAAGGGCAACTGAAAGGAGCTCAATGGTTTCTACCTTTTCATTTCTCTGGTTGCTTGGCTTACAGCACTGAACTCGGAGGAAGGGAAAAAAAAAAAAAAAGAGATTAAACTCCAATTAAACTGTAATTACATTTAATGAATACCAAATACCTGACTCACTGAATAAGCTCTAAGTGGAAAGATTATTTTCTCATAGTGACTTCCATGGAATGGTAATATATACCTTTTAGGGAAAGTATTTTAATTTTAAGAATGCAGAGTTCCTCTAGGTGGGTTTCTCAAGTTCATCAAGCCATTATGAAGCAGAATCTTAAGGAAGTGGAGGGACACAGACACTCTTTTATATTCCAGAAACTGGGTTTGTATTAATCTTTATTTTAATTGGGCAACAGCTGCTACCCACAGACTCCTCATACTCTGAGAGGCAAATAGATTTGAGATATTAACATCTGGCTCTTTAGAGCAGTTTTTAAAGCTCAGTGGCTTTTTTGCTGTTCTTGCCATGTTCTTCCCCATGTAGTCTCCTGACAGAGGTGGACAGCTCACCTACTGCAAAGCCCTGGCCCTACTTCTCAGCGGGCAGCTCAAATCAAACCTCTGGAAGTGGCTGAAAGATAAGCTTTTGGGAAAACATCATAGAATAGTTTGGGTCAGAAAGTACCTTTAAAAGTCACCTAGTTCAACGCCTCTGCAATGAGCAGGAACACCTTCAAGTAGATCAGGTTGCTCAGAGCTCTGTCCAACCCGACTCTGAACATTTCCAGGGATGTGGCATCGACCACCTCTCTGGGCAACCCATTCCAGCGTTTCACCACCCTCGTCCTAAAAATTTTCATCCTTATATCTGGTCTAAATCCACTCTTTTAGGTTCAAATCATTATCCTTTGTCCTGTTGCAACAGACACTTCTAAAAATACTGTCCTCATCTCTCTTTTAAGCTTCCTTTAAGCACTGGAAGGCCACTATAAGGTCTCCCCAGAATCTTTTGTTCTCCAGGCTAAACAGCCTTTCTTCCTAGGAGAGATGTTCCAGCCCTCTGATCATTTTGGTGGTCTTTTTCTAGACCTACTCCAACAGGTCCATGTCTTTCCTGTCCTAAGGATGACAGAAAACCTTTCGGTATCATGGCCAGCCCTGACGTAAATGGCTTCTACTGCTCTAGGCACCTTGAGGACCGCATCTGTTCCAAACCACAGCCCAGAGAGAGCCATGGGAGGACAGGCTCCAATGGCCTCATCCAGACATTTCCCATTAGGAGGAGGGAGCGACGGGAAGGCAAACGCAGAGGTCCCACCAAAGAGTCACTGCTTGATCCTGCCCAGGACTCCTTCCCCTACAAGAACACATCGCCAAGCACACACGCACACAAGATTTACGCTGCAGAAATCACAGAATCACGGAATTGTTGGAGTTGAAAGGGACCTCTAGAGATCATCTAGTCCAACTCCCCTGCTAAAGCAACTGGAGTTTTGAAAGACTCCAAAGACGGAGACTCCATTATCTCCCTGGGCAGCCTGTTCCAGTGCTCCGTCACCCTCATAGTAAAGAAGTAACACGTGAATACAGAGGGATATACCTGCTCCAGGGGTACATTTCAATACAGGTCAGAGAGTGTTCAAAAGGGACCAGATTTCTACTCTCTCACCCTTTCTGATATTTTCCGTTATCAGTTATATCCATCTGTAACACCCAACCTAGTGCACTGGGTCTTTGCAGCATTATCTGGTCTTACAGCTTTGATAAAGTATAAAAACCTACAACTGCACAAATGTAAAGTTTCACTGGTGCTCCCAAGAAGCACACGGTACTTGCGAACATAAACAAGCTATAAGGCATTTATCTTTTGGTACTTTTATTGTCTGTTCCCTCAGGAAAAAAAAAAAATCAATACAAATTAATCATAAAAAGAGAGCAAAGCACCAAGAAAAAAGCCTGTACAAGCACCTTCTGTGTAGAGGGAGCCCTTCAGTTAAGCTTCTGGCATGAACTTTCTTGGGCTTCAGAGAAACCACTTACATCTTCCAAAAGGGCAGGAGGAGCTTTATACACCTAGCAGCAGCTTTTAACCACCTGCAAGCACTTTACACCTTCTCTGTCTAAACGTTTAGCACCTCTCTCACCATAACCAAGCCTCAGGACCTGTTCTTTTATAGAAGTGGGTGAAGAGAAAGGGGACCAGGTGAGGGCTACAGAGGGAGCCAGCCCTGGGAGATGTGCTCCTGCCCAGCAGTGTGGGGAGTCAGAGGAACCTCCTGTAGCCAGAGGAGAGCACAGGCACGTCAAAAGCTCGGATGTCTTGAGGGTGACCACAAGCTCTCCACCACTGCAGACACCTTTCCCACGCTGCGCCATCATCTTCAGCAAGGAAGAGGGACGAGAGGTATTCCAGACCTAAGGAGTAATGTCAAGCAACCCCAGTAATCCTCCCCGACACAGCCTGTACCGAGCAGTCCGACTGCTTCCCAGCGAAGGGAGCGAGCGGAGGGGAGAGGGCAAAACAGCAGCACGGCACACGGGCTCCCGTGTAATGTCAACACTGCTGCTTTTCCTACAGAGTTTATCTGGGAAACCATCGTATTTCTACTCCAAGACAGTTTGCTGATTACCTAAGCGCTTGTCTCTGGTGTACAATCTGATAACCAGGCTCGGGCTTTCTTTGTAGACAAAGAGGCCAATAAATCTCACCCTTTGTAAGCAGAGGTGTCTAAGCAAAGCCCTTTACTGGCATTTAGCAAAATGGGGATTTTTCAGAAAACATAAACCAACGGAAAGGCGATGGCGAGCGCTGGAGCTGCATGGGCAGCGGCTCCACAGGAGCTGGACGCGTCCCAGCTGTGCCCCTGGGTCTCAGGGAACCTGCGCCTGCAGCACAGGGCTGAGCCCTGCACCTGCCCAGCGGGAGCCACTGACCCCAGAGGCCTCCACAAAAAACTGGCTGCAAATATGAAAGGATAATTTTACTGTTTAGTAAGGTCTTCAGTACAAGCAGCTCACCTGTGGCTCTGACATGGGTTTGAGCCTGGCCAGGTTTTTGGTAGCAGCGGGGGAGAGACCACCAAGAGCAGAGGACACACGCAAAGCAACCCATAACCCCGAGCGGGATGGACTCGGGTGAAAGGAGAGGTTTGCCTTGTGTGAGCAGGACACCATGTGGCAGCAGAAGACTGCAAGGAGTCCTCTTCCCCAAGAGGGAAGGACTGCATGAGAAATGACCAGGCTGCCAAACTGCCCCACTTTGCACCAACAGGGGGAGGAGGTAGCCAGGAAGATGGGAAGGGTGTGGGGAAAGTGTGTATTTAAGATTGGGTTGTATTCCACTCATTATCCTACTCTGGTTTAGTCAATACATGGTGGTGGTAAATTAAATTTATGTTTTCTCCCCAAGTCTACTCTGTTTTTTGCCCACGATTGTAAGTGGTGAGGTGACCCTCCCTGTCCTCATCTCAATTTTTGAGCACTTTTAGTTGAATTTTCTCCTTCCACATCCCTGTGGGAACGAAGGTGGGAGAAGGAGCGAGCAAGTGACTGCGTGGTTCTTTGTTGTTGGCCTGGGCAGTTGGCTCGAACCACAACAGGCTCTTAGGGCAGTGTTTCAAAGACAGCCCCAGATACGGGGCCCAGAGACAAGCCCAGTTACTCTTCAGCACGATCCCACTCCCTGGACCTCCTGGCAGCCCCTAAAACGGGCAGGGTGACCTACCTGGAGGGACAGAGGCTGTGGGGGCTGCCCACAAGCAGGTGGCTTCCAGGCTAGGATTAAACCCAGCTCCCTAACCCACACCAGTAACAACGGAGAAACTTGCCAAACCTGGCAAACTGGACAATTTTGTGCCGTCGATACACACAGGCGGAGGTTCTGCAATCATTTTGCCTGCTGGCCTCAGCACTGCCCATTTTTATCAAATTGTGGACACAAGAGTGCTGTAAGGACCGGAGTCTACAGCACAACGCTGCAGCTGGGACACTCGTGCCCATCCTGGGGACTCCTGCAAACACGTGACGGACACAGGTACGCACAGGCACACACACAGAGCTTCGCTTGCTCCGGGGCTCCACGCAGGAGACACAAACCTGCAGAGACAGAAACAGCTGCTCCAGGGTCCCATGAGTAAGGGAAGAAAGAGAAACCAGGACTGCAGTACGGGAGCATGAGATAGGCTGAACCTCTTGTCAGCACCCGGAGAACCTCTCACCATCCTCAGGCTGGCGGCTCCGCTCAGCTCCGACACTCACACCAAACAAGTCATACAGACTCTGGTACAAGAGCAGAGCTGCAACCTTTAGCAGCAAGGAGAAGGATGCAACAGAGGAATTTCCAGAAAAAAGGAATTTTAGTGGGAGGAAACGAGTCAGATGACTTCTCTCTAGAATTCAGATGACATACAAAATGAATACTGTGGGCTCTACTTCTAGACGTTGCTTTCAGGTTGCTTTCAGGTGCAAGCTGTGAGATTTATCACGTTTGTACAAACATATGTCCAGCAAGTCTCACGGGGATAAGAACAGCCAAAGTAGTTGTCCAGCCTTCTAGCATTAAGGTTGCAAAATTGTTTCCATTATAACCCTCTGTTTTCACACATTTATAGCTTTCTGAAAGCTGCTCTCCTGGGAATAATGTTTTCTGTGCTTAGACTTTTTTTTTTTTTTTAGTTTAAATAAAATACCTTCAGATGGTTTTTAGTTACAAGAGAATAAAAAAAGTATTTGTTTTTACAATGGGGAAATATGGAAGGGGCTGGCTGGTCCTGGAGGGAACTCCATCTAACACAGAGGAGTCGTTTTTCATCAAATTAGTACACACAGGACAAGCACTTCAAGGGTTTAAACCCACAGCCATGGAGGTCGGAGAAAACACACCATGGTGTCAGTGATCCCAGATGAGACAGGGACAGAACAAAAAACTTCTATACCCTGATTCCAGCAATAAGTAGTTTAGGCACTGAGTTGGCCGACATCTAATCAGTGGAGCGACAGGAAAAAAGCTCAAAGCAAAAGAAACTTAAACTGTTCTGATGGGTACAGCAGGGAGGAAGAATGCACTTGCAGGAACAATTAACTTTTTGCATTGAACAACAGAATAAAACAAGACAAAACAAACAAAGAAAACACCACCACTCAGAGAACAACCCCTGCCCCCTATTCCTTTGAACCCTCAGGGATCGCATTTGCTACCTTCATCCCCCCATTTGCATCTGGGGTGAGGTGATCGCAACTTGAGAGCAGCTGCCCTCAGCAGCAAGAGTGACCAATAACAAGAGGCCACTTCTTCAACAATCACGTCAAGTGCCCCACAAGCACAACATCAAAAAGAAAGTCCTAAGAACACAGACACAGGGTATCCTACAGGAGAGACATTTCAAGCCTCTGACCCATGCAGCTGTACGTGTTCTTCCCTTGGACCAAGCTCTCTCTGACCTTCCCCACAAAGGAGCAGCACGGTAAAATCACAAAGAACTCAGAGAGCCTACTGGATTTTGAGCGTCAGCTAACACAAACACGTTTATTTTGTGGTCAAAACCCAGTCAGACATCCATTAGCCATAAATATAACCACCTTAGTTAGGAGATCATAGCTAGTGCTGTTTACAAATCCAAACCTGACCTCTTTACGTGCTACTGCAATGACAAAAAAATGATTCCCCTTGTCTTTAACTCAAGGCTGGCATGACACGCTGCCTTGCATCCACACCACGGAGAGGCAACCCCAACCCCTGGTGCAATGAAAACCTGCTTCCCAGGGAGACTCTTGGAGCACCGGGGAACCTTTGCACTTTACCTCTGTACAGAAGGGCGTAAGCTGGGGATGCACCACAGGCTGAACATACATGTGAAACGTGGATTCGATCTCCATCGTCCTGCCATTCAGCTTCAGGATAGGGAATTCGATGATTTCCTGAATAGGGCAAAAAGAAAAGCAGCTGTTCAGTTAAAACAAGTGAAAAATGAAGCTGGAAATGATCCCTCCTAGCAAGTTGGCTCTAAGAAAAGGAGTCTGACAGTCCCGAAAAAAACCAAACCCAACACAAAGCTCTTGCGATACAAGTGGGAAAGCGGTGCAGGAACACTGAGCACATCCAACGCCGTGAGCACAGAGGAGGCAGGTGCTGATGCTCTTCGCAGTTGGGACGGGTGGCGAGGAGGTCTCTGTGCTCAGGGCACCCGTCACCGCCTCAGCTGAACCCCAGGAAGACGGTCAGCCTGCCCAGGGAACACGGAGGTGTACCTGCAGTGAGCTTAACAAGGACACCCTAGAGGCTGTGCCCTCCCCAGGACCAGCCCCATCCTCATCACCCTTCTGGAGGACACCAGAGACCCAACAGAAGCTACTGCACGAAGCATTTCTTTCCCAGCAGAGGCTGAAGAACACGAGTGAGGAGGAGAGCTGGAAGCTTTCCCCCACCCAAACCCATCCCTACTTCAAGCAAGCCCTACTTCATTTTCCTCTTTGTAGTCAATTTATGCTGACAGGGAAATAAAAACGTTCCTTTATCAGAAGAATGTTCAATTATTTGAATAATCAGCAATCAAAAATTTACATGGACCTGTTAATAAAAAGTTTAAACAAATCCAGTTGCGATGGATTTCTCAATTATTAAAAAATATATATGAAATTAAAAAAGCCGACTACTGAATAAAAGCGATAAAATCCTTTGTGTTCACCCCCTGCTTTCTCCACTCCCTCTCCTCCTTCCAGTTTAATGTAAGAACAGAAGCAACAATTTGTTTGGTGTCTTTAAAGAATAATTTGTCTATGTTATTTAATAGAGATGCATGGCACCGAGGTTCTGGAGTGCAAATGAGCCTGCTGAGTGATACCCATGCAACAAGCCTCTCAAATCACTTCTGGAGAGAAACAGAGAGAGGAAGAGAGAATAAAAAAAAATATTGCTTTTTAATATTCAAAAACAGTTTGCAAAATTTAATCAAAGTAGAGCAAAAGCTAACATTTTTACCACTTTGACATTTTTATTAGTGCTTTCATAAATTTTTAAAACATGAATGGAATTAGTTTAACAACAAAAAAAAACTGCCTGAAAACATCTGGAAGAGACAAATAAGAAATAATAAAAAAAATTAAAAAAAAGAATCCAACTCCTGTGAGTAAAATTAGCATGTGGAAAATGCAGCCGCTGCAGAGGAACTAACACAGGTTTTGGACCCTGGCTGCAACCTTCATGACCCGCAGGCGGAAATTATCGTGCGGTCATACATACGAGCT
>NW_009730070.1:0-9846 GCF_000703405.1 Apaloderma vittatum | reverse complement strand
ACCCGGGTGGGTACAGGGAAGAAACAAATAATTTGGATAGCCAGGAGAAACACCCGATTTCCACGACAGACAGAGCCTGTGGCCACAGCAGAGCAGCTCCCCGGAGCAGCAGGCACACAGCCCAGAGCGGGGCACGTGGGGAGCACGTGCTGCTGAGGTGGAAAATTAGGAAGAAAAAAATAAATTAAAATAAGGTGTTAACAGTGCTGCAGTGCCCAGGTGCAGACACTGAGCAGTCAAGGCGCAGAGCACGCAGGGGGTAACCACCTCCCCGCAGTTGGCCGTGTCGTGCTGCGAGGCAGAGCAGAGGGCTGGGCACATCCTTCATCCCTCCTCACGCCACTGGGAATCACCGAGTTTCCCCAGGAGAAAGACCAGACTTGACCCGTAGGCTGGAAGGGGAGGACACAGAAGGAAAACACCTGCCCATCGCCCGGATTGCCCGTCCTGGTGCAGCCAAACTCACCAGCTTCAGCCACCCATGGAAACACAAGAGCTACCACAGACGGGCTCTGAAAGCACCAAATTTCTGTTCAGAAGGAAACCAGACTACAAACTTTGAAGCCAGCGGACAGTGCATCATAACAGACCCAGGATAACACCACCCCACTCTTCAAACCGGGCTGGGGCAGCTCCTCGCCCCTGAGATCCGCATCCCACCCACGGGGCGACCACGGAAGCGGCCGAGCCCAGGGCAGGGCACGATGAGCGTCCCCACTCCCAGAGAGAGACGTGCACCTGCTGCATTTCACAGCAGGGCTGCGTTGCCACGCCGAGATCTGTCCTAAGGGACCAGAAACATCCTCAGGGGCCATCAAGCAGCTGGATGCAAAGCGAGACGGAAGGACAGCCCCGCCGCTGAGCTGATACACAAAGGCGTCGCTCGCCTTCCAGAACCAAAGGCGAAAAGCGCTTCCAGGACGATCAGATTGAGACAGACGGAAGAAACAAAAAGCTGTACTAAAAAAAATGTGGAAAATTTAACAATATCCAGAATTACCGCAGGTCTGTGGGAAGTGTGAGGACAGGAGCAGGGGTGGAATCCCACAAATGACTCGAGCAACAGCTCTTTCAGGCTTATTTGGTCAGTTTTTGAAGCAAATGCTAAAGAACCTTTCCCCAAAGGCCGTTTATCTGCGTGCTTCCTATAGCAGAGATTTTTCCAGTCTCTGGCAGTGTTTGCTCCACTGGTATCTAAGGCAACAGAATTGAGCCCCATGAAATCAGCCCCACTCCTCACTAACGACGTTAGCCAGTCCTGCAATGAAATTTAACCTGTGACACTGCTGTACTTTTCATTTAAACTTTCATTTGGAGAGAAGCAGTGTTTGGAGACCCTGCAGTTTGTCCTGCTAATAAAGACAAGTGTTGGGACCTTTAAAGGTGCCATTCATCTTTTGCCTTTATTAAATTCAATTTTCTTAAGCCCATGATACATCATGAAATTAAGAGTTGACATTCCAGCAGAAACAAAAAATATCTATCAACCATAAACAGAAAGAGGAGGGAAAAAAAAAAAAAGAGGCCTCTATTACCAAGAATTTATGGCTTAAAGTTGATCTGTTTCCACTTTTTTTCTCTCTCTCTTTTTATTTCTTTACAAGCATATGGTTTGTTTTAGATATCCAAAACGTTATTACAGATCTAGAATTTCATTAGTGATTATTACGAAATGGTGAGCACCCTGACACACACACGCACAAGCCCCCAGCAGACCGTGATGCAGGAGGGCAGCCGGGCGCTCGCTCACGTTTCACAGCAGCCGGGCGAGCTCAACACACTCGGCTCCATCGCCACCCTCAAGGACCTTCACTGCTGCTTCCCAGGTGGGAAAAGTGGCCGAGAGCGGCACAAGGGAACTGAAGGGAGAGGTTTACTCTCGCTTCCTTTATCAGAGTCGGAACATCCGTAAGCGTTACCTTGAGCTCCTCACCCGTTTCCACTTCCAACCCTGAGTACACGTTCCAGCTTCAACAGTGATTTGTGCCAGCACCACTCGGGGCTTCTAAGTCTCCCTCTCAGAGCACCACCAGAAGTTACGGATGTGCTGAAATCATGCTGAGGGTGTCCAGAGGCTGCAAATAGCTGCAAGCTACCAGAAGAACAAATGCACCCATTTGGATTTTGCGAGCATTGCAATTAGGTATTTTATTTAGCACTGCAAAGTAACTTGAAAGGAAATCCAAGATTCAAAACGCCAGCAATAAATAAGAGGCTTTTTATTTTCCTTTCATTGTCAGGAAAAGTTGAACATGTTTTCTGTTGAGAAATTCTGCACGCAGCTCCCAATTACAGGCATTTGCATTTATATTGTTGGAACACGGAGCTTCCAAAATCAATATTAACACGCTTAAAGAAAAAGACATCGGCACCCTGTCCCTCCCCTCAGCTGTGCCCCCAAACACGGTAATGATAAGAACCTAGAGAGCCGCAGGCTTATGCATATCCATTACCAGGTCCACTCTCTTTATAAGAATCTTACATTTATGATTTCATGGTACTTCAAGCACATCTTTGTGACAGCTTGCTCAGAATTTTTGCCTTTAAAAATACAATTCCCCCCCAAAAGGGGTCCCAGGAGGAAGCACCCCGTGCAACGTGGCCGTCCCAGGCCCATGGGCTGTGCAGCAGCAAGAGGCTGTAGGGACTTCCTTCTGAGAGGGATTCGAAAAATTCATAAGGGCTTGTGAAAGCGTTGCTATAGACCCAGCCCTTCCTCATCCAACCATCCTAAACCAAAGTCCCCTCCCTTTAACACCAGAGCAGGGATGCACAAATTCAGCTGTCTTCATCTTCTTGCTAATAAAAGAAATGAACCTGCACACGACTACATTCGTTAAATAATTTCCTGTAACAAACAGATCTCTCGAGTTCAGATAATAAAGCACCTGAAGTTACACTAATTCCCAGAGAAGAATCTTTTTGCTTATCCTTTTGGACCTGTGGAGCACTAACATCGTTAGACAAAAAGAATACAGTACCCAGCAAGAACTTTCCGGCTCTCAAAACCTTTTCATTCAGAAGCTCACGTACGAAGCGGACAAGGCACACTTCGGGACACGAGGTTATATATTTGAGGAAGACCATGCGACCTCTTCAAGTCTGAAAACTAGCCGAAAATAATTTATCCCTTACTCCCACCCCCACGTGAAGAAGTTGAATAAACACAAGAATAAAAGACATCCATAAAAATCAGAGTTGACTGTTCAAAATGCAATAAAAACAAGCAGAGGCTGTTGAGAGAAAAGGGGTTTTTTTCTGATAAGGAAAAGCATAAAACTTCCTACCAAAAGGCCCGTTTATACCTTCCAAAAAGGTACAGGCAGAGGAGGCAAGGGAGTCTCCATGGAGGGACACAGCCTCAGCACCAGTTCATTCTGTTCAGGGATGCTTCCCTCTCTCCCCCTCCCCTTAAAGAAAAAAAAGTCATTTTATGCACAAGGAGCTTATTTCTTAAACAAACACTAGTGTTTTTGATTTACACCACAGGCTGCTCCTAAATAATTTATGGCGGGTTAAATTTATTGCACAGCCCTGGCCGGCTGCAAATTCGAATTGCCAAATAATTAGATTTTAGGGCAATGCTTATAAATTATCCGCCGATTTGTCCGGACTTGTTTGTCAGTTGCTTTGTGCTTCGGGTCATCTTTGGCATTTCGCTGTTTGTGTTTTAATTGCTGATTTACACTTTGACAGATGAGAGTTGATGCCTCCAAGATCGGGGAGGGGGCGGGGGGGTTGAAGAGCAGGAAGAATCAGAGCTTTTAAAGCCTTGTGATTTTCCTTTTTTTCCAAGGCAATTAAAATCGAAAAGGGACACAGTAAGGACAGCACTAGCCTTACAGATCTGCCTCCCCAGTTTCCATCCTCTGCCTTAATTATTATTTTAACTAAAAGCCATTTCCAAGTGAGCAGCCTTGCACTGGCCCTCAGGGGCAGTAACCAAGATGACCTCATAGGTCTTTTTTCCCCACTTCTAAATTTTTATTAAACTAACCAAAACAAGTACCATAAAAGCAACACCTCGGCAGCGGGGGACAGCAGGACTTCTGTGGCATCGGGGCTACGCTGACTTTCCAAAGGATGCCTACACTCACTGCACACACGGTGAGGAGTCTCTCAGCATTTGGGTCCCGGCTAAGTTACTCTGTGTACTGATGAATCCTGTCAAAACATCCTGGGGGAAGCAGCTGACCCCCAAATTTCTTCTTCTGTCACTACCCAGCTCAAAGTACACATATGAAGACAGTCAACGTACTGCTATATCCCAGGAAAGCATGAAAGGAAATGCACAACAAGACACAAGAGAACCAAGTGAAAGATCAGGGAACTCTGCGATAAGATGATGTGAAGTCACATTTTGCAACCCGACCACTGAACATCCAAAGGTTACTTCATCCCCCTGTTCTTAGGTGACCCTCACTGCCTATCCCCAACACTCCGGTACTGGAGTCCAATGTCAAAAACTGAATTTCCTCAAAGATTGAGCTGCATTTTGGCGCTGGCATGGAACCTGGTTCTTATTTCCAGGTGCTTCCTTTACAACTGTGAGGGTGAGGGACCATTTCTCTTTCTTTAATGGAAGCTGAAATTCCCATCTAATCACATGCCTCCAGGAGCTTGAGCTTTAAGAGAGACATCTAGTCCATGCACCTGCCTGAGGTCAGCATCACCTCCCCCTAAATAATTTCTGACTTTGTCTAGGCTGTTTTTACAGACTCCAATAAGAGAGACTCACACACTCCCCAGGCACTCTATCCTCCCGTTTCATTAGTCTTATCATTGGAAAGTTTTTTCCTAATGTCTAATCAGAATTTCCCTCGCTGTTGTTTAAATTCATTTTTTCCCACAGCAGGCACAGGCCAGAACGCGTGGCCTTTCTCTTTCTTGCAATAAAAGTCCTCATCAAATACACACCTCTTGTCACTGCATTAAACACAACCCCAACGGCATCCAGCCTGCACCGAGAGCTGTGTTTTCCAGGCCCCTGGTCACACTCGCTGCTTCTCTCATGCACCTTCTTGAAATAGACTCAATTTTAAATTTTTTTTAAAAGCACACAATCCAAAGTGAAGCACTTCCTTTAGCCGAGGTCCCTTCTTACAGGACCAAGAAAAGGAGGCTACGCATGCCTTGCAAGTGATATTTTTCCCCCTAAACTTATCACTGGGGTTTTCAGGATTTCTTTCATTCCTGCCATTGTACCTGGCATCTTGTCAGCTGGCTCACAACCCTTGTCCTGCCATCTGGCACCAAACTTTTGTAGTCGTTTGCTCCCAGGCTGGTTCCTGCCTCTCACCATCAGCATTATCTCACCTGCCAAACCCCACAAAGCTATTTTGATCTTTCCAGCAGCACTCAGACATCAAGAATAAGGCAGAGCCTCCCTCCTCTTTCCACACCTGGGATGAGAAATACAGACCAACAGACGTCAATACTTCAACATCTTTTTTTCAAGCACTACTGACATGTATTTAACCGTCCAGAAAATCTCCACCGACACAGTCAACAACAATTTAAGCTTGGCAGTTTGGGGAAAGTTTAGTACTCAGACCAGGTTAAAACCAGCACACACATATTTCCAAATATTGCCTTTCCCTTGCAGGATGACAACTACACTACATCCTTTTTCACATCCACTCCTTTCGACTGCGGGCAACCAGCCTGTGCAGTTCTCCGTTGTGGAATTACCAAATCATTTCAAGATCCAACCTCTTCACCTGATATTGAGCAGCACAAATGATCAATGTTCCCAGCAACACTAAAACATCTGGGATGGGCAGAAAGGGCACACTACTGCATGTCAATGAACACTCAGGCTTTTACAGACACCAGGGTGATGACAGCGCATTTCTGCCTGGCAGAGAGGAATTAAGTAAGATAACAAAGCCTTATTTTGCCAGCCAATAACACCGACAAAGACAACACAGGGATGGTTGAGCTACCAGGTTTGGCACAAAGGGGAAGAAAACCACAAGACTTCGGCATGTCCTGTGCCCTTCTCATTAAAAGAGCTGAGCTGCACTTTATCAAGAGGGTTTTATTCAAAACTAAGAAAAGACCAAACTTAACACAGCAAAGATCATTCCCCAGGAACAGCAGCAGCTTGGAAAGCGGCATCCCCGCGCAGCACTAGAGAGATGCCACGCCACGGCAGAACACGGTCTGTTTTTAAAGCGGCTTTACGAAGAGGCAAAAAACCCCTTAAACACCACATGGCAAACCTGCACATTCCTGGATCTTTTCTTTTCAGGGTGACTGAGGCTCAACTACTTTCTGCTGTAACAACAAGTCTACTTAACTTCGCAACTTGTCACCTAAACGAGGTGTAATGTTTGCACAGCTACGGATACGGTGTTCGAACAGCACAGGTGGGGAATTGTCAGGATGCAGAACTGATGTGGGGTCCCCACACGCTGCGAGGGAAAGGGCAACGTGAGCGCTTTGAAGCAGTCATCTCCTCAGCCTGTCAATAACCAGTCGGAAGTGAAGCAGGTTGGGTCAGGTTAGGACTGCAGCACCTGAGACCCTCGGTATTTTAGGCTAGTTGCTATCATAACGCTGGGTTTATATCTTTAAATAAGATGCTGCTTTGAATTTTTGTTCCAGCACCAGACGTCTCGCCTGGTGGTCTCTCTGGTTGTGCTCTCCAGGAGATTTGGGTTCAGTGACTGTTCATGTTCTCTAGCTCATCAGGTTTTAAATAAATACAGCTAATTCTGTTGCCTGAAGCCATAACCCACCCCATCAGATTCATATGGGTCACAGCAAGGTTGTCCCCACTTACTGGGAGAATGAGGGAGGTCTCCAAGGCAAAACGGCTGCCACAGAGAATGCAGCTTTTGAGGGTTACACAGCACCTGGTGTCTCAGATCCTGCAGAAGTCTCTCTGAAACACTGGTCTTCTCTCTATATCTTTTAAAATAAAGACATTATTCTCCACCCTGGTCAAAATAAGATTTCACAACAGTCCAAATGAACTGCAGTGAGGTAGAAAATACCATTAAAAAAGAAGAGCATCACACTAATTTCAGATGCACGTTGAGCTATGGATACTCATGTGCTCTCTGCAAAATTTTTAACGGTTCAGAGCAACTAGCTACAGGGCCTCAAAAAGTTTTTTTGAAAAGATGGTTCAAAAATATGAGGAGAAAACCCATCCGAAACAGCTTTTATATGAACTATTTCCTTCCACTCTGGGATCTTAAAGGATTCCAACAGAAGAATAGCATAACAACAACCATAACTGGCAAAGAGATGATTAGTACATGTATTTTTTAACATACTTTTAGCAAAAAGAAGAAAAAAAATACTTTAAGTCACCGTGTTACATACATTTTTAACGCCGTTCCTCTAGAAATATCGCTGTAAGAAGTTGAATTGAGAACTAGATATTTAAAACTACACCCAAGTCTAAGCTGCATGAAGACAGGTAATTGCAGATTAATATTCCACTGTAATAGTTCTGCACAAGAGTGCCGAGTTAAAGTTGCCATGGGAAACAAGCCTGAATTTCTTCACTTTTCAGCAATTCGCCATCATCCTTAATAAAGGTTTTGGCAGGTGATTTCTAATGCACTGAGCTTAATAGCCACACAAAAGCCACGCAAGATGAAAGCTGCTACGTGGGGATGTCTAGATAGAACAGGCAAGCACAGGCACATCTCCATTACCTGCCTCTGGGTAGGATCACAACAACCCACCTTACACCTTCTGCATTCCCACCCTGGCCTCCAGCTAGGACGGCCGTGACACAGGCTCCACAGAGCACTGCTCCAAAAGTGCACAGACTCACAGCAGACCAGAGGACTCTCGATAACCTCCTCCCACAGCAGGTTTGTCATTTCAGGGACATATTCCTCCTAGAAAGTCCTCTGAGCCAAGGCTACGGCTCCCATGGTAGCTCACCTACCCTCCATCTACTCCACCCTGAGCAGGGAGCTCGGCTGGGACTGCCCATTTGTTGCTACAGTCTAAATTTGGTGGAAACCAACATCCATTCCCATTACAAGGTCAGTCCATAAATCACAGCATCTCAGGAGCGGATACACGTCGCCCAGCTGTCCCTGCCACGGGAACAAGAGCACAGGTCAGGCAGGATGGGCAGTGGAGAGGCACCAAACATGACACCCGCTCCAGCAGCCCCTGCCCACAACTTTGAGTCCCAACCATCAGACAGATATTCAGGGGAAAACACCTTCAAAGCTTTTGATGTCAGCACTCAAGGAAACACAGCCCAAACCCAATTTAACCTTGTCACGCATTTGTACTTAGTATTACCTTATAGAAAGACTGGCTCCCACTTGTTAATATGCTTTTCCCCATCAGGAAATGTACTATGATCATTCAGATTTGTTTGTACACTTAAAAATAAATTAGTAACTGAACATATGCTTATGCATAATCTCAGTGTTTACAGTTTTATGTTAAAACGGCGAGTGATGCTCTGTATTTATTAGTATGTCCAGTTTCATTTGACAGTAACTATAATTCAAAATTCCCCAAAATAACAATCAAAATGCATGCTAAACAAACTTGAAATATGTAAGATACAAAAATACCTTGATGTTTTTCCTTAGCATATTTAAAATGTGTTGCTTAAGAGAACACGGAAAGCATTGTCTGTAAACAATTTATTCTTCTGCCTGTGGTTGCAACCTACTTCAGGAATTGGAAATTCAGGATTTTGTGCGGTAGAAACAGAATACCAAGCAGGATCGCAGCACTGGACTTCACAAGGGCCAACTTTGGTCTTTTCAAGCAATTGCTAGGGGAAACCCCATGGGACACGGAACTGGAAGGTAAAGGGGCCCAGGAGAGTTGGTCAGTATTCAAGGACCACTTCCTCCAGGCTCAGGATCAGTGTATCCCAACAGGTAGGAAATCAAGAAAGAGATCCAGGAGACCTGCATGGTTCACCAGGGATCTGCTGGGCAGACTCAAGTGGAAGAAGAGAGTATATAAGTCATGGAAGGAGGGGCTAGCCACTGCTGTGAGAGAATGTGGGGAGGCAATTAGAAAAGCCAAGGCCTCCTTGGAATTAAAACATGCGAGGGAGGTCAAGGACAACAGAAAGGGCTTCTTCAAATACATTACCGACAAAACTAACACTAGAGGCAATGTAGGCCCTCTGGTGAATGAGGTGGCTGGGTGCCCTGGAGGCAGAGGACAGAAAGAAGGTGGAGTTACTGAATGCCGCCTTTGCCTCTGTCTACACTGCTGGAGACTGTCCTCAGGAGCCCCAGTCCCCTGAGGGCCCAGAGGAAGTCAGGATAAAGGAGGAGCTTGCCCTGGTTGAGGAGGGCTGAGTTAGGGATCAGTCTGAACACTTGAACATCAACAAATCCATGGGCCCTGATGGGATGCACCCGCGGGTGCTGAGGGAGCTGGTGGAAGCCATTGCTAGGCCACTCTCCGTCATCTTTGGTACGTCGTGGGGAACAGGAGAGGTGCCTGAAGTTTGGAGGAAAGTGAACGTCACTCCAGTCTTCAAGAAAGGCAGGAAGGATGACCCAGGTGACTACAGACCGGTCAGACTCACCTCCATCCCCGGAAAGGTGATGGAACATCTTATCCCTGGCACTGTCTCTGGACATACCAAGGATAAGAAGGTTATTAGGAGCAGTCAGCATGGCTTTGCAAGGGGAAGTCATGTTTGACCAACCTGAGAGCCTTTTACGAAGACATAACCAGGTGGATGGGTGGTGGCCATGCAGTGGGGTCTATCTGGATATCAGCAAGGCATTTGACACGTCCCCCACAGCATCCTCACAGGTAAACTGAGGAAGTGTGGGCTGGATGACGGTCGCTAATCAGTTGAAGGGAAGAAGTCAGCGAGTTGTAGTC
>NW_009730069.1:21335-50201 GCF_000703405.1 Apaloderma vittatum | reverse complement strand
GAACTGACCGCAACCCCCATTCCCTGTCCCCTGCACCGCTCGGGGGGAGGAGATGGATAAACCGAGATTGATATTAAGCCCAGAGGGAAGGAAGGGATGGGGGAAGGTGTTAATTTTTAAGATCTGTTTTCTGTTTCTCATTTCTCTGATTTGTTCTTTTAATAAATTTAACTATTTTCCCCAAAATCAAGTCTGTTTTGCCCAGAACGGCAGATGCAGGTGATCTCCCTGTCCTCATCTCAAACCACGGGCCCTTTGATATATTTTCTCTCCCTGTCTAGCAGAGAAGTGGGGGTGACAGAACAGCTGTGTGGGCACCTGGCCACTAGCCACGGTCAAACCACCACACAGGTTATATTGTCTCAGATATCAGCTTATATTTATATGAAGGCCTATTTACAAAAAGAAAGCTCAGAATTTTAATCAGAGAGTTCAGAGAAAGGTGTTATATAAAGAAAAAGTTGTTTTGTCTAAGTTGGGTATTTTCCCATTTTTATTTTTTCTCTCCTGTCCCTTGTTCTACTCTTGCCTACAATTAAAATGACAAAATGAGAAACATTTATTGAGTAAACAGCTCAATTTCAGACACTCCATCCTTCATCCTTCCACAGGCTCTCTTTGACATAACAGGCTGCACACAACTATCTAAAAGATTTCACATGCAAATGTGGAACACATGCATGAATACACATATCATGCTGATATATCTTCAATGAATAAATAATATTTATCTGATCTTATTTGATCAGAAACAAAATTCACACCCATAAATAGATGTGAAACATCATTTCTTTGGGCTCTGTTGCCTTACTGAGAATACTCTTCTGCATGTTCTGTCTTTAAAAGTAAGGCTGAATGTAATATTTCTTGATATCTGCATCACATAAAATTGAGGTAGAACTAATTTTTGTAGCACAGAAAAAGCTATTTCAAAAGTTAAAATATTTTCCAAAAGATTCTTTCTCTTCCAAAAGTATTTTTTCTCAGTTACTAAAAAAACCTCCAACCTGTTAAGATTTCCTCATATGTCATTTTCAGTAAACAATGGAAACTAAAAGGTATCAGACAGAAATACTTTTGTAAGTTCTTACCAGTGTAATGGCAGCATCATCTTCAGGACCAGCATATCGAAATAAGATCCGATGTCTTTCCATGTCAGCAAAATATTCTTTTGCTTCTTTAGCAGTGCTGGTACCCAAACCTGCACAATAAAAAGAAACAGTTAGTCCATATTCAAAATTCAAGTTTTATTATTTTACCAATTTTATTTTACTAGGAATATTATAAAATCACTACAGAAAATACCATCATGAAACTGTTACAAATAAAACTTCATAGCTCCCATCTATTATGTATTTTTAGATCCATGTGGTTAATTTATTTGTTTTTAAACAAACCTTTGTAGTATTTTATCTTCCATGCTTTATGATTCTCCATATGTTTCTTCCACTCATCAAATTCAGGAATACTATAGAATGAAAGTTCTTGCTTATTTTTGCTTGCCTTTAAAAAACAAACAAAAAACCCAAAAAAACTAATCAACTTTTCTGTTGCACTGTAAGTAATAAATAAAATCTCATTAATAGAACCCATACCTTTACAATAGGAGTGATGAATTCCTCAAGAAAGCCATGTTTCAACAGTGATGGCCAATTGTGATGAATAAAATTGATCAACAAGCCTTTTATGTGAGAACCATCCTGATCCTAAATCAGAACATTAAAATATGAGGCAATCTTACAAAATGTCAGATTACCCCAAAACCCCGCAAAAACCCACTCACTGGCCTGGATACATAAAAACAACGTGTGCAGGGAACAGTTAGTTTTAATTTGGATTCCAAACTGGGCCTTGGTATAAAACATCCACCTGAGCATGGCACTGTCCCCGAGCTAATAATAAGCTCTTCCAAGCCAAGTGCACAGCTGCAGCTCAGATGTTTCTTTGCCTGTGGGATGTTTTCTCTGAGAGCTAGACAGCTCTCCTGGACACCATGGAGCTGCATCTTTGTGGAAGAAAGCCAAGCTACAGTTCTCATTGGTGTTAAAATGCTTGAGAGTTCAGCCTCTCTCGGGGGAAAACATAACAAAGCTTCACAAATATCCAAAGCCCAGGATTCCCTGACTTCTTCAGTCTGAACAACTGCCACTCACTTCACGAGATTATCAAAGAGTAATTGCCTGCATTGTTGCCTCTCCCAGACTATCTAGCAATATCACCTCATTTACTCTTCTTTCAACATATTATTGAGTTATTAAAAATATTCTTGTGTATACATATTTTTATTTTTACTTTGGCTACTCTGCTACTGTACACCAACGTTTATTTATTCATTTGGAGTAACCAAAGCAACATATGGATAAATTATTCCCATAAAGAAATCTCATACATTAGGGATTCCCTCTGAACACATCCATATTGTCATAGCACAGAGGCAGTTATAATGCACAAAAATGCAACCTATCAGATTCTAGCAACACACATATTAAAAAGCTCTGTATATTAAAAGCAATGAATTTCAGACTAACCTGATCTGTCATGATCATAATTTTTCCATATCTCAAACTTTTCAGAGATTCTGGATCTTCATAGCTTTTCTTGTATTGTAGTCCAACTATTTTGATGATGTTGTTGATTTCTGCATTTTCCATAATCTGTTAAAAAAGTTATCTTTGAAGTCAGTGTAAAAAGCAGAATCTCAGAAATATCTCAAACTTTTTTAGGTGGACTTCATAACCTCTTTATCCCCAGTCCCCTTGCAGCCTTCACACTTACAAATATTTCTTCTGTACATACAAATCCTCAAGGCTGCACCATTTCTTTTTCTCCTCTGCAGCCAGAGCACTTTGGGTCCAGAAGGCAAGGAGAAACAAGCATGTAGCAAAAAGTCATCTTGCATCTTCTCTTTACACTATTTCTATGGGCATCTGCAACATAACTCTTACTAGAGATAAAGGGCAGAGGGCAGCAAAAGTAATGTGATGGGATAATGCTGCTGCCTCACATAGAGAGTGAATAAAATCACATGGCAATGAAGAGTATAAAACTTTAGGGGTTTTAAGTATTCATATAAAATGTCATAGAGAATCTCCTTGCACTTGTGAAGAAATGAAGTTTATCATTCCAGTACTGTACTGCTACACTTTAGAATTTCTAGGCTTATCCCAGGTTTTAACGTAGCTGCTGCTTTATGAAACCTCAGCCACAAGATTTTAATGAAAAAAAAAAAAAAAAACTCCGGAAATTGAATATAAACAGGAGATATCCATCTGTCAGCTAAAGGGAGATAACAAGAGTACCTACCTGTTTGTGAGAAGCTTCTCGAACATTGAGAATTTTACCCCTGAGTGGGAATACTCCATATCTGTCTCTACCAATAACACCTAAGCCAGAGACGGCTAAAGATTTGGCAGAGTCCCCTTCTGTTAATATTAACGTGCAGTCCAAGGAATGTTTGCCACCTGCAGTCCAGGAAGAAGTGAGGCAAAAAAAAGTTAAACTTTTAAACACAAGTAACAGAAATGTAATTGCATCAGACATGAATATTCTTCCTACTCCATGTCAGATGATTTAAATAGGCTGAATTTCTATTTTTAGAGATGGCCCTCTATACCACTAAAACTTCACGGTAAGAATGACTATCCTTGCCCTTAGCAATACACTTTGGATTGCTATGGATATGGAGTAAAATAGGATGCAACGGTGGTGCATCTTATGTAATCCTCCCCACACATCACATTGCTTCTGCACCTTTACAATTTAATTTTTCTAGCTGACAATTTCTTACACACGTTATGCATGTCTGAGTTATATACAGTAGTTTTTTCCCATTCTGCATTTCCCTTCTTCATAGCATATTATCAGAAGTAATTTATTAAATTACATTTTGGGGTGTTTCTATTTTTTTGTCCATTGGCCTCAGCCCATGTAAGAAAAACTTAACAGAAAATCTCAAAAGATCAGAATATTTAAACTTATTATACATTCTCAGAAATTTCTCGAACAGAAGAAACAAATCATTACTAAACCATAATTTTGATTCTACAAGACATACTCGATTTCAGTGCCTGTGCATCCAGTGTGCTTAAAACAAGGATGATGCGTGTATTCTGTTTATTGTAACTGCAACAGTCAAATAGATGCTCTAAATAATAACCAGGTTCACAAAAAGGAATCCACTCTTTTCCAAGGGTGAAAAAGCTCATTAAGTAGTTTTGCTATTTTATCAAGCTGCTTCCTTGCAGTCCTACATACTTATTCTTCATTTTTTATTCCTTTTTACCTCCTCTTCTCTAACAAGCCATAGAACTATGGATACCTCATCAAGACCTCAAGAAACCAAGAATGACCAGGTGTAGAACTCAGTACTTTATTCTTTTCGCCGGGGGGGAAATCTGCAGCAAGTTCATCACTGTACAGATACACCTCTCTCCTATTCCTAAGTATTAACCAGTACTCATTCAAAAATTCAGTGGTATGTGGCACCCAAGAAACCAGTGGATGCTGGAGTCGAGCTGCAAATTCTCTCTTGAAGTAAAAGTTAAAATTAAATTAAAGCCAGAGGGGTCTGTAACCAGACACTATATTCTCTCCTAGCTGCACTGGACTGCTTCAGTCCAACAACTACTGGCACCTATTAGAAACCAAAGCCAACCTTGTTCACTTATCTGATTTGGAGTGCTTACGTAATTGTAATTCCTGGGATTCTTAGAAATATTTATTTGTCTTGATACACAACTACACCAAATCAGACTATTGTGTGCTGCTGCCAGATTACAGATAACCTCTGTGTGACATTATGAACATCTTGAAGCAATCTCCCTGTATCTTTGTGCATCAGTTAAACCTTTATCCAGCTTTCAGGGAGTTCTGAAATTCTTTTGAAAAGACTATTCGTAACTGTTTAACCCTTCATGATATGCTTAGTCATGCGTACATTCATAGCAAACATTCATATAGCAAAGAGTCAAATTTTTTGGATGTAGAGGAAGTGATCATCACCTCTCACACACAGAAAGAGCACATACAGTCCTTACTTCATCTGACTCTGTCTTTTCTATCAAAATCCCAAAGACAGAAAAATTGATAGTTTTACAGTGTTTTGTCTGTGTACTCATCAAAAAATTTCCACGCCACCAGGACTTCCTTTTCCGCTTACGTTAATAAATATCAAGCCCTCAGATAGATGCAGTGACCAACTAAAATTCACTGAGACAAGTTCTCAAGAGCAGTATACAGAACACACAGTTACGCTGAAGGAGTCACTCTTCTGTATCATCTTTTGCCTTCCCTTTCTCAATTAAAGCAGCTTTTTATTGAGGTTAGAGAATCTGATTACAGTATTAGCTTAGTTCTTGTGCAAAAGGAACCAAAAAGTCCTATGGATTTTCAAGAGCAAACAGATGATCCATATGGTACACATGGTCCTTAAAAAGAAATGACTAAAGAAATTTTTACATGTATTACTTGTGACCTTTAGATTTAAAACATCTCTCCAGTATATATATCACTTCATAAAGACAGGCCAAGTGTGCATATGACAACACACGCTGCATTCAGAAACTGCATGCCTCTCTGCCTTCCTGGTATCCAACCCAAACGTGCAACACCTTCAACGTGAGAAATCTAGTATGTTCCAGATCTTCAATAAACCAATACCTGGATAAATCTCACTGGAAGACGCAGAGCTCCCGCTCCCCATATAAGAAAAACCAGGCGGTAGAGAAGCATTTGGGTAATAGGGATCTATGCAGTACAAAACTAAGCATCAGTGTTGAGCCCAAATGAATTCCTATGTGCCTTCTTATGAGGAAGGTTCAGGGTGAAAGAAAAAGCCATATTTTATTAGCTCCCCTGTTAGAGGTTCTTTACTCTCCTCACTTCCAGTGAAACAAAAAGAAAACCTGAGTAAGAAGTGATTTTGAAGCCTGGTCTCCAAAACACAGCTTAAAAAAAAAAAGAAAAAGAAAAAGAAAAAGAAGAAAGTGTTTTCAACATCATTCATTGTGCTATTTTTGAGCATTAGGCTTGATCTCTAAGGTCCCTTCCAGCCTCGGCCATTCTATGATTCTGTGATGCTTGATATCCATAAAAACACAGCATTTCTCCAAGTACACAATCTTCTCAACATGAAAAATACCATGAACGTGCATCTGATTATGGAATACAAATTCCATAATCAAAAGAAGACATGGTTATAAAGGAGACATGATTATAAATTTTTGAAGCAAAACATCACTTCTGAATCACAAGAGTAATAAAATACTGAAGAAAACTTCATTGAAAAATTAATAACCTGAGCTCAAGGAATCAAAAAGAAAGGGAGAAAAAAAGAACGCATCAACTCATCAAGACATTTTTCACTCAGGCACTGGAACTCAACAACAAAAAAAGCCTCTCTATCAGTCTTACATGCTTTTACCTACTTAACCCACCCACCTACCTCATTGCTTAATGTAAGAATGTATTAAAAATCAACTAACATTAACACAGACTGGCAACAACTGGCTCATTAGTCATAAGTGCCCCTCAAATAACCCAGGGACAACTCCCATCCCATTGCTATTGGCACAAAGATTGCCAGCTGCTCCTCATTCCTAGCTGTGCTAGGAAACTGGACAGCAGAGATTGCCAGTTTGCCCTATATCCCCAGACAGGAACCTAATGGCATTTAACATTTCACGAAGAAAAATCTCCTGAACCATTCCCTCAGGTCTGCAAACTGTAATCTACTTCCTATAGCTTGTGAGCCTACAAGATTCTGATCTTTTTATATTAGAAAGGCCAAGAAGACTAGTTGCCTCCAAAGTAGAATATTGGTAAGATTATCTGGCTGGAAATCACAATTAGAAAGTACACACACTTTCAATACAAAACTAGAGTGTCACTTTTGTTCAGAGTTATTCTCTACCCTAGAGAGGACAGTGTTCCTAATATCAAACTCACCACCATGCTGTAATTCTAGATCTAGAAAGTTTAAAAGTCTAGTATAATTTTTATTTTAAAATACACATAGGGATGAAAAGTAAAGTCAGGTTTAAAATTACGATGTCTGTGAAAGATGTACGAAACATTAAAGACGTTAAAAATAAGCGCTCTTACCAGCATCATTAGCATCATCCAGTTTTGGTATGCCCTTGATTTTGCTGTGTTTCACTGATGAACACTTTTTGTTCAGCTGAGTTTGTGCCTTAAATTTGACCCAATTTAAAATACTCTCTATGATACCACAGTTAGAGGCCTGTAAGCAAAAGATCAGAATTGTGGATGAGAAAAGTAATGCTTCACGTATCAGATTGTTATCTCTCAATTTTAAGTCACTGATTAACACTGTTTCTTAAAGCCCTCAATATTAAAAACTGCAACATATAAAAAGTCAATGAATTAACACATACCTTCCTGTCTAGCACTTTATGCACACAAAAGCAAAACACAACTCTCACATAGCTTTTTTTTCCACCCCCCATATAACTGGTGGAAGGAGGAAAAGAGGACTGAGACCTAGTAAGAGGCTGTCTTATGTTGGGTGGTTGATGTTCTGGGACATTTTAAGTACTAAGCATCTGCTTCCTGGACTATGAAAGCAAAAAGTAACCTTACAAGATATTAATGTTCATTTAAAGTTTCTTTGGCAATGCCTGAAAATGGCTGAAAAACAACCAAAAGCATTTCAGTATAAGGCTCTATATCAGCAACCTGAGAAACCAGCAGTATTTTAAGAAACACCTCTCCAGCAAAAATAACATTTTCTAAAGTAAAACTGCTTTATGTTTGGTTTCACATCAAAAAAATAATACAGGTGGAGTAAAATACTGCAAGCTTTGGCCTCTCATTATCCTCCATAATAAATGGAGCACTCGTTGGCTAGAGATGCTGCATGCTTAACACTTGGAGATCAGTGTTCACTTCTGGGAATGTTAGAAACATTTTTAGTCAAACTTACTGATAGAAACACAACAACTGTAACCGAATCTGAAGAATTAATACAGTATTGAGTTCTTTTATTTTTTCCTCTAGGTCCTAGAAGACATCACCGCTAACACAGAATTAGAACAAAACATTAGCATTAGCAGTGGCACCATTCTCCTTACTACTGGACTTCCATTTATGCTATTGGCACCGAATCAGACTTCATATAATGAGTTCTGGCTAACAGAATTCTACTTTTCCTTTCTTCTATAAAAGTGTACTACAGGAAAAAACTCTACCTTTTATTTCTACTAATACATTCATTTAGAGTAGCGATTCTTAGCCTGTCTACAGCCAAGATTTCTAAACTCGTTGCCTGAAAATAATAATTTTGAATACTGTAGTCACAATTTTGCATTTCCTTGAGTACTGGAAAGTAGACAATATTCTCAACCTCGGAAAAAAAATTTTAACACAAAAATATAGTCAAGGCCTATGTTTAGGTTTTAAGAGTCAAATTCATTTCACTAATATAAATATCAGAATCTCCAACAAAGGAGCTGATAAGGTGTAGCTCATCCCATTTTCATAGTATGCTAGTGTCACTAGTGTATCATAATACATTAATTAATCTTCTACTACATAACATACATACACTACATCCAGCATGTCACTTCCTGCTGCACAGAAAAAAAGAGAAATATGCTTTACTTACTGCTTTAAAAAATTTCTCAGATAGCTGGCACTTGGACCCAAAACTTTTAGGCTGCAATGTCATGTTTTCCTTTGTCTGGGAATCAAATGATGGGTTTTCAATCAAGCAATTAACAAAAACCCATATATGATTCTTCACCTGTTGAAAACATAGAAACCAATTTACTCAAGAAAATTATACAAAAATATTGAAAAAGGTCAATGTGGTAAAGTCACTTGCCTGAAATGGTTTCACTGAAACTCCAGCTTTATTCTTCTTTTTCACAACTTCTATCAGTTTGCCCACAACCTGATCCACCACGTAATCAACATGCCTACCACCCTTAATGAGAGAGAAAAAAAACCACAGAACAAACCCATTGAGCTTCTTAATAGCTTGCAGACACATTAACGAAGTTCCTGTAGTCATACATAAATTTGGAAATCCATGCACATTAAGTTGCAGCATAACAAAGGAAAATTTGTGTCAAAGTTTCTCTTTCATGTCATTCAATCTTCATACAAGTGAGGATAACAGATGTTACATGGAATAGAGGAAGCAGGAGACCTTTCATTCACTGGACACTGGTGGACCTCAAATACAGCTGCTTACAGGTTGTAATAGGATACAAAACTTTTAGTATAGCAGATCTGAAAATTACTCTGTAGCACTGAGATGATACCTGCAACACCACATGGCTGTCAAGAGGAATCTTTTTAACATAAATAACCTCGGACTTAAAACATCACACATTTCTTCATCAAATCAAACTTTCCCCATCTCGTTCATAAAGAAAAAACATTCAGGAGCTCAGCCTCAGACATACAGCATCCATGCCTATTCCTTCCCAAATGTCATCTCAACTTCTCTTAGCTGTATTTACAGAACTCTGAATAAATGCTATTAGTATTGTCTGCTAGCCTGGGGCTTATGTGAGAGCAAACGAAGAGCAAACTGCAAATAGCCAACCAAAAGATCCGGAAAACTCTAAAACAGAGCAAGATAAGCTTAAGGAGATGAGCAGTTCTCCTTAAAACTCACCAAAGGCTAAACCTGCTCCAAGTCCATACCTCATGTACAAGAGACATATAGAGAGCATGCAGTTCACTATGAGCATGCAAACCAACCACTTAGGAGACCACAGGGCAACAACTACATATCACATTGCCATCTGTTTGCTGCAAGAGCAGCCAGTTTGATTCTGTTGTGTAAAAGGGAACGTAGTTTCGATATTTATCAGTCAGTCAGTCAGCTGTCAGTTTGTGAGACTGGGACTCTATTTACCTACCAATCGTCAGCTGCTCAATGACCTATCCACTGTGTGGCCCCTTTGAAAATAGCATCTGAGTCGGTATAGATATGGCTAGCACCATGCTGTGTGGCTAGCAGAACTGCTCTAAGTCTCCCCACCTGTGCACTTCCCTTACCTTCCTCACTCAGCCTTTCCCCTGTAGTCACTTCCAATGCCACAGCCTTACAATTCCACTCATTGTTCTGCCTATAGGATGTTGCACCTGTGAACCACACAGGTTCACAGAAGGTTGCTACCTTCTCCCAGGCATGGTGCCTCTTGTACTGGAGACATCTTATTTTGTGGGGTTTGGAATAGTAAAGTGCTATCTGTATCCTTCTGTAATTTAGATAAATTAACACTGTCTTCCGTGATAGGCATTACCTCGTTGATACCTTCCAAACAGGCATATCACTTATGGATGGTAGGTTTCTGGACAACACCTGCTGGTGGCGCTGTACCCTTATGAACTAGGTCCAACAGGCAAAAGGGGCCCCTGATAATGACCTTCTGGTCTCTCCTGTTGCATTCAGCTCGTTCTACTGCTCATACTAAGCATAATAGGCCCTTTTTGAGATCCAAATATCACATTTCAGTATCATTAAAAGCACGAGAGCTGAATTCCAATGGCCTCTCAGGCCCATCTGGTTTTTTCTGCCACAAATTACAAAGAGAACCATGCTTACTGAATCCCCATTCCACATGAAATGGGATCAGAGAGATGTACTGGGCCTAGCTGCTGAAACAACCTTAATTGTCTGACCAAGGTCTTCAGTGTCTTTGCCTGCTGTTCAGTCCATTCCCATTTCTTTCCTTTTCTCACTAGGTTATTCAACAGGTGCGCAATAATAGAAAAACCAGGGACATGTTTGCACCAGTAACTCAGAGTCCCCAGAAGCTGCTGTAGCTCATTTCTATTAGATGGTTACTGCCCATGATCTATTTTCTCCCATGTGTCTCGGGGAAGAGAAGCAGCTCCTTTTATCCACCAGAACCCTAAAAACTTAACCTCCTGGGAAGGACACTTAGACAAAGGAATGTCTCGTCCTTGAGTTATTAATTTTTCTCACACACCTTCTAGAGTGTGCCTGACTTCCTCTAAATTGTCTCCCCCTATTAGTATGTCATTGAAATATTGACAGGTAGTAGTGCTCAGTGGGCTAGAAATTTCTGCTAAAACCTTCGCCAAGGCATTATGAGCAATAATGGGGGAATGCTTATAGCCCTAGGGCAGTCTGCTAAAGGTATACTGTACCCCTTCCCAAGTAAAAGCAAATTTAGTTTTGTCACATTCCTGTAGTGGAATCATAAAAGTCATATCCTTTATATCTAGGGTTAGCCATCCAGGTGTGAGATGCTCCCTGGATTTGGGTTGCTAACTCTGCACTATTTGGTACAGCAGCAGTTAAAGGTACAGTATTGGCATTTAATCGCCTATAATCAATTTTAAGGCACCACTGTCTATTTGCCTTTTTTACTGGCCAGACAGGAGAATTACATGGGGAGTAAGTGTGAGTGACAATATCTTTTTTTCAAGTCTACTACCACCCCATCAATGTCTGACTGTATGGTTGCGAGCAGTGGGTATTGTTTCACACTGGTAAATTTTGATAGTGGTAAGGGAATAGACAACTCTAATAAATTTATACTTTTTGCCTCATCCCCTCCTGTGTTACTTTGCTCCGTGAAGCTCCTAACTGAGACATCAGGGAGTTTCCATATTCTGCCAAATAATAAATCAAATCCCAGTATGTTAGTATTTGCTGTACCCACCAATACTTCAGCTCAAGTCAGTTGATCTTCTCCTGGGAGCCATAAAGTGATCTTTGCTGTGGGGCATTCCCTTATGATCCCATCAATTCCTGTGAATTTTATCTTGCGACGACTAGGTTTGATATTTATGTGTTTTGTGGTCGTCTTAGTAATCACTGATATCTGGGTGTCAGTATCAATAAGAAAACCCACAAAATCTCTCTAGGGTCCCACTGGTATGGCAATAATTGGCTCCGTTGCATAACTGGAGCCACTGCATAGCTAACATCCTCTGGGCAGAGTGGCTCACTGTCCTCCCAGAGGACATACATTTTTTTGCAGCATCTCTTTCATATTAATCAAATTCATCAGTGGTGCTGAGGGTGTGGGTTTGTCAGGGGCTACCAGCTTCCCTGGTGGCTGATCTCTCTTTAGTGAATCAATACTCCTGGACCAGCAGTTTTACTAGATCTCAGAGATCAGCAGTGGACGAGCCATAGAACAACCTCAGAGAAACTCCCATCCTCACAGCCTGTTGTCAGAGCTCATTGCACTCCTTATCAGTCCTAAGTTTGACCTCTGGTTTTGGCTTAGGAGTACAGACTTGACAGACTTGGCAAGGGCGGTGATCATGGGGCCTCTCAACAGTTGAGCCAACCCAGACCATCCTGCATCCATAATCTACCAAGTCTTGCACAAAATTCCCCCAAGCCTGTTCTGCCTGTCCTCTCTGTCATGCACCACTGCGTTGTCCAACATTGCAGGTGGCTTATATGTGATCTTGTACATTTCCCACATACATCTTTAGACTATCTGGCAGTCCAAGGATAAGGGGAATTAATCTAGCCCGATCAATAGGGGCTGACCTTGGGGATCGCCTTAACAAGTTCCACTCATGCACTGCCTGTATACAGGCTGCCTTTTGCACAGATGCAGTCAAGTCAGCAAACCCCGAGGTCTTTATCACATGAGGGTCTCTCTTATCTTGTGAGTAAATACCGCCAGCCCAAAAAGCAGCCCATGTGGTCAGTGAGTAATTATGATCACACGAAGGTTAAAAATACTCCAGGACTCCAGTACCCTCCTGCTTCTTCTTCACTTAACAAAATGCTATGCCCTCCTGTGAGGGGAACATTCCACACGTATTCTGCCACAGACTCCCCTGGGAGCCAGGTGTATTTTTCCCACAGCTTGGCTAAGTCAGTAGGAGGCCACAGGACAGTCTGCCTGGTGGTACGAACATTGTTCCTCTCCTCATTTGTGACCTCACCTTTAATGAGATACAGGTCCTGGGGTATAATCGTAATTGGAACCCTCCTCTGGTTCATCATAGTTGTCATCATCATCCCATATATCTCTACCCCGTGTTTTCAGGGTTAGCATGCTGAACAATTTTGCAGATCTGTGCCATGGAATTGCCAGGCGTTGGCACTGATCACAGCATAGAGCACAACTTTTCCTGACACAGACTTTCTATTGACTGTTTATCAACAGCAAACAATAGCATTCTAAGAATCTCATTTTCCTTTTTAAACTTTGCATTTCCTATTAGGAGAGTATGTACTCATGTTTCTAATTGTTCTCCTTCAAAATTTAGTGATTTCTGTAACACCTCATTGTATGACTTTAGAGCAGCATACTCCACATCTGCAATTCATCCAGGAGGCGGGGATTCCTTAGTCTCCTTCTGCGCACACGATAAACAAGTGTCTAAAATTGCGCAGACAATTCCTTTACCCTTACCATCTTTAGCCCTCTGTTCACTCCCACACTGTTCCATTTGCTCTACTATTTTTTCTTCATTTTTCCAAAATTTCTGAGCCCATTCTAGTCCTGCCTGGGATGGTGTACATTTATATTTTTGTAGCAGTTTATCCATGCTAATCCTGCCGACTACATTAATTTTACTGTTGTGTTAAAAAAAAAAATGTAGTTTCGATTTGACTGTTAGAGCCTCGAGACTTTCACCGACCCATTTATCAGAGTCTCTGCAAAGGACTCCCAGAGATCCAGCAAAGGACTAACTATCAGAGTCCCAGCAAAGGTCCTGCCCTGCAGTAAAGGACTTTTACTAATCAAATTCACAAAAAATCAAAATTAGTTACTTTATTGAGAGCAACAGAACAGATTTGAGACTGTCATTGATAAGTTTACTAACTACATTAGCATTACCAGTTAAGGTTAATATGGCTACCAGAAATAACAATACAACAACTTGGGAGTAAGAATCACCAGGGGGTGAAAAGTTCGGCGCTTACCCAGAGAGGCATCCCTGCCTGGGGTGGAGGAAGAGAACGCAGCCCATCGACTGGTCCGTCAGGTGTTGAAGTTCTCCTATCCCAATTTAATGATCATTTTCCCCATCTTTTCATCCCCAAAATTATGAGGTTTCTTCCCCCCAGGTGACATGCAGTATGATTTGGGTGGAGAAGCAAGTGCTATAGTCATATATGTTTAGCACGATCTCTATAACCTTCATTAGCACATACAGGGATGTCAATTTTAATATGCATTTCATAGGCAAATGAGGTAAAATTAGTCATCAGATACGGTAGCCTTGTTTAAGAAACAAAGAACCACGCAAGCTCCTGTTATCTTGTTTTTGCTGACCAAAAGCAGGGCTGTCCTGCCTACACAGGGGCCCCTCCTTAGCTGCATCCCACGATAGCTGGGCGGGTTTCCACTCCCCCGGAATACACTAGATAGCAAGGCCAGTCTTAATCATTCTCTGAGCACAGAGGACGCCACTTCATTATCCAAATTCCACAGACTCCTTCACAGTCACTGTTCAAATGCAGAAAAAAAAAAAAAGGCTTATAAACAATTTATTGCATCACCATGGTGAGAAAAGAAAAGAAAAAGAAAGAATATATTCTATTTTCTTCCTATGTTGCACTACAGCAGCTGGAACTAAAACGTTCACAGTGCCTATTACAATTCTTCCCATTAACCCAGAAAAAAGGGGAACTTTGAGTACTAGTTATCCTTTATAAAGGATTTTCCAACTAGGTATTTCAAGAAAACTTCTGGTGGAAACAAAACAGACCCTGAGGAAGAAATACTTATGTACTTAAACGATGACATAAAACTGGGAGGAGTGGCTGACACACCAGAAGGCTGTGCTGCCATTCAGTGAGACCTAGACAGGCTGGAGAGCTGGGAGGGGAGAAAATTCATTAAATACAACAAGCGCAAGTGTAGAGTCTTGCATTTGGGAAACAACAACCCCACATATCAGTACAGGTTGAGGACTGACCTATTGGAGAGCAGCGTAGGGGAAAGGGACCTGGGGATTCTGGTGGACAGCAGGATGACCAGCAATACAGCCAAGAAGGCCAAAGGCACCCTGGGGTGTATTAGAAGGAGGGTGGCTAGTAGGTCGAGAGAGGTTCTTCCTCCCCTTTACTCTGCCCTGGTGAGGCTGCAGCTGGAATATTGTGTCCAGTTCTGGGCCCCTCAGCTCAAGAAGGACAGGGAACTGCTTGAAAGAGTCCAGTGCAGAGCCACAAAGATGATTAAAGGAGTGGAACATTTCCCTTACAAGGAAAGGCTGAAAGAGTTGGGTCTCTTTAGCTTGGAGAAGAGGAGGCTGAGGGGGGACTTCATTAATGTTTATAAAGTTGAGTGTCAGGAGGACAGAGACAGGCTCTTCTCAGTGATGTCCAGTGATAGGACAAGGGAAAATGGGTGAAAGTTGGAGCATAGGAGGTTCCACAAAAACATTAAGAAAAACTTTGTCACTGTGAGGGTGACAGAGCCCTGGCACAGGCTGCCCAGGGAGGTTGTGGAGTCTCCTTCTCTGGAGACATTCAAAACCCACCTGGACACGTTCATGTCTGACCTGCTGTAGGTGACCCTGCTCTGGCAGGGGGTTTGGACTAGATGATCTTTTGAGGTGCCTACCAACCTCAACATTCTGTGATTCTGTGTGATTCTGTGCAAATCTTGGAAGTAATAAAACAGAAAAGTTACCTGCTTTGCAATACAGCAGAGTGATGAAAGTAGAGATTATTTTAAATATTTAAATCATGAGTTTACTATTGATGAAATTCAGTTTAAACAGGGAAGCATTAAGCATGTGAATACTATCAGAAGGTGTCTCAAAGCTTCCATTGCTTTCTCTAGTTTAAGTCTTTGGATTTAAACTTTAAAACGGCTACAAACAAATCCCAGAACATAGTGCTAGAAAACAAGTAAATTAGAGATTAAATTGCTTGGAAAATAAAGGCATTTCAAATAAGTTTTCTGGAAAAAACCCAAATGTCTATTATAGATCTATTACATCCTAACAATGGCTGCTGATTTACACCAGTAAAAGAAACCTAACAATTCTGGGGTATATTCTACAATGCAGAAGTAATCTGAACCAGAAGCACTAGTAAAGACTAAAACTGCACAAATTTATATCATAAATAAAACATTCCAGATTAGGAAGAACAACTAGTATTTGAAGGTACATATCTCCTGTTGTCTGAAATTCTATGTAACAATGACTACTGAAATTGCCTAAACCAACAGTGATAAATATGTTCAAATATTTACAAGTCCAAGGTGACACAATTTCCCTTACAGGTCAAACAGCATGCTTTTTTTGGAAAAAAGTCAAAAATATGAATGGTCCTAAAGCCCTGGATATCTGAAAGCTCTTTGTATTTTCAAATACTCATGTGCCTTCCTTTAAATTTATAGTCAAAAAGGTACAAAATAAAATGTTAAATTCTAGTGGCTGTTATAGAAAGTTCATAATGTTTTGACTAAAATCTATTATCTTGTAAAAAGAATACAGTGATGCAGGCATATCCTGTGTAACTAGAATACACCTGACTCAATGCTCAATTTTTCACACAGATCACCTTTGCTTAATATCAATTAGTGCCTTGCAAAAATACAGAATAAATAATGATTCCTGTTCAGACCAACCTGCATTAGGACAGACAAAATAAAGAAAACAGTCTATGGTGACATTTATCATGAGATTAAAAAACCCCACCCTCTTTAAAGCTGTTTTAAAAACAGAACTGAGGGGGAAAAAAGCTTTTGATGGGTATGAAGGAGTAAAGGACAGCTAAGAAATAGAAAAAAAAAAACCCCAAAGCCTAGAAGAAACAGCTGCCAAGAAGAGGAAAAGAACAAATAACTAACAAGCAAAACCCAGAAGTTAGTATTCTACATTTTAAGGCAGATATGCCTCTGAAAATACTGAAGATGTAAAGCAGTTGAAGCGATGACAGATAGTAGTTATGTTCTCAACTTCATGTAGAAAGTAGATGAAAATAAAAGAGAGGATGTAAAAAAATGGCTTAAGATGGTAAATATTACCAGTCATAGCAAGACAAATGCTTGAACTTCAAAGAAGCCATCTATAGTTTCTGGCAGTCTCTAGAGTCACCTACTAAACAGCAACACAAACCACTGGAGTGTTTTAGAAGCCCCATACAACTGTTTTTTTCACAGCATTTCTTTTTTAAAAAACAAAACTAAAAAACACCATAAAACAAAATCACCAAAACCCCCAAACCCACAAAATATTAAAATCACAACAGTTTTTATTCACATATGGATGACAGAGTTTCAGCATAGGAAGAGTTCAAGTGAAAGGTGATACAACACCCTGCCACTTGAAAGAAAAATAAATCCATATCCAAACTGTAGAGAAAAGCTACTACAGGAAAATATCAACTTACATGTTTCAAAAGCATTTCAGATTTGAATGCAAATTTTAAAATGCATGACTTTTACTTATCACAGTAGTGAAAACTTTAGATTATGGGAATACTTCAGTATATGTTTGTATTTACAACTTCAGCAATTTTTTTTTTAATATTTCTAGCACTTGAAATATTTTGCTACAACTAACATCTGACGTTAAAAAAATAGCTACTTACCAGTAATTCTTGTCCTTAGAAGATATTAGTTACTATAACAGTTCCCCATTCCTGTGTCCATTCTTAGTGTGTAGCAACGAGTGCGGGATGTTCAGAGCTCAAAGTTGGGAACCTTTCAAGGATCTCACCAGTAGGTGGCACATTTACCCACTATAGAAGCATAACAGCCTATAACTGCCCCAACTGTCAGCACAGTTCAACACAGGTCCGGAAAAGAAAAATACCTTGTAGATCCAGAGGGCTGACAACGATTATTACAACTACGGTATTATGAGAACGAGCACTAAAACTGCACAACCTCCTTCTCCCAGAAGGTAGCCGTTATGACTGACTCCTGGTCTTGGAAACTTCAAGAGGCAAAGATATCTAATGAAATGGTAACAACGAAAATGTTACAACAGAAGCTTAAGGTGGCTCCTATATATATTCTATTCCTATCGTCATCACTAGCCAGAGCCTCAATAAGTTCTGACATAAGGCATATGTAAATTCTACGGACAGATACATCAAGAAGCTAATCATAAATCTGAAGTGTTCATTTAATTAGCTATATAAGCAATCTTGTTTTCTTTTCCATTTGTTTTCTATTGTATTTATTTTATTAGAATAAATATAATAACGTCAAGGCCTGGAATGGTCCTGAATTTCTTGCTGAAGTCCAGCAAATTTTAAGAGGCTCCGATGTTTTCTCTACCCAAGTCTACTATCTAACACCGCATCCACATCAGCTGAGCCTTTCTGCTAAAATGATTAGGAGTATTAGTTAGTGGTGTCACCATATTAAAAATACCGCTAGGTTGCTATGTGAATGACTATTCACAGCTATTGTTTGAAATTCAGAACTTGAGAAGACCACGTTTAATCAGTCTATACACAAGTCTCACTGATGGTTATCTGCACAACCGTAATAGCTACAAACATCCTTTCAAATGCTGTCTCAGAGCCTGAAGCTGAATTCTGTGGTGGTCTACTGTGGCAAAGTTGTGAATAAATGGGGACCTGACCAGGGTAACAAATTTCTGAAACCCAAACAAGGGAGTTGTGCCTCAACATACTGCCTGATCTTCTACATACTTCTTGAGGAAAAAAAACCCCAAATCCAAAAAAACAACCCGTCAAACTAAAAAAAACTTGTTTGGAATTTAAAGCAAGTTTAAAAAAGGTGGAAGGGAAGTTATGACTTGGTGAAATTTATCCAGAAACAGAAATGAAAAGCTTTCAGCAAACAGCGATCAACAACCAAAAAACAGCCGAAATGAGCTCCTCACCTGTTAGCAGATAAGGGGACAGGCAGTTGACGCAGTTAGTTACTAGCCATTATGTCTCAGCAGTGGGTAGTTGCGCATCAATTGCTGGTGAGGTGGTTCACCGGCCCGAACATTCCACATCCAGTCACACACATAAGGCATGGATCGGGAGAGCGGGAAAAACTAGAAATTACAACACTTACCTTTGAAGAATACACAGTACTTTTTCTATGAATTTTCTTAAAGAATATACGATAACAATGTATGTGTAACTGCATGATGAGTGAAAATTGATCCAAGAGAGTCAAATTCAATATCTTTTGAGTAAGTGTATGAGAAATATTTAACTTAGGAGACAACAGGTATTCATTTTTTTCAAATACATTTTCTTAACCTGGTATCAAACATCCTTAAGTTTCTCTATGTTGGCAGGTTTTCCTAAAGGTATGGAACACATCTCTAAGGTCACACTATTTTTCTTTATGTTGCATAAAGAGGCCTGAATTAAAACTAAGTTTTAAACCCTCAACTACCAAATACATGTTATCCCTACATTTGACAAGTACCATATAAGCATTTAACTAAAATGCCCATTTAGAAATTAAATGTTTTACCATGAAATAAACTGTCCCCTCCCTTACCACTGAATGTTGGTTCAGCTACATTGAAAATGGCAGAAGTTATGTCGTAAAAATTACATACCACCAAAACACTGGCGACACACCATCTATCACCAAGATTAACACTGGTATTTCTGGGCATCTTCCTAGACTAAGGGCCCCACTTTGCATAACCACTCGTACTTATGAACTTAGTGCTGCCATTAGAATTTTTTTCCGTTTTACCCTTTTAAAAAGATAACTCAGCAAGAAGGGTTTTTAAAGAGTCTGATCACAAGTTCTTATCTTTTTTATCTTTTGAGAAGCTCATGCTTAAGTGTCCCTAAAAACAGACTCACCAATGACTAGAACTGATGAAATGTTATTAGATAACCGTTGCAATCTGTGAAGAGCAGAAATGACACTTTATTTCCTTCATCGTGGTGGATCCCAGATCCCTAAACCTGGGCCACACCAAACAGGCATGAACAAGAGTTACGTTAGTTGATTTAATGTGATTGCATTGATTCCTGAACACCTCAGCTGTTTGAGAAGCACAAAGATCGTACTTTAATATGCTGAGCATATTGTTGCTCTATTACAAGTGAAGATTTTCCGTGATACTATTTCTCTACTACTATAGTTTCTACTGAGAACAACAGAGATTCCCTTACACAGAAACACAAAGAAAAATAAAACTCAACATTTCAGGCCACTTTTATACATCATAAAGCAATAAATGGACAATCATTTTCCAAGAACACCAAAAGCCATTTTTTCCCTCAAAAACTTGTTACTAGTAGCTTTAAAGGGGTTTCTACATATTTTTACCTTAATTTCAGAATTATTTTATTACAAGGTGTTTAAAAGGAAATATAAAATGAATGGAACTATTTTATTCCTTCATCAATAACATGTATGGTCACATAAGAGATCAGTATCAATGATAATGATTACTACTGTGTTAAAAACTAGTGCATACTCAGAATACTGCTATGAATGTATTCTGATTGTGTCCAATTGCTTTGCCAGATCCACTCATGCAAAATGTTATCTCACCTATTTACTTTTAGTAACCTAGATTTATTTTTTCATCAAATATCTGACTGGGCATAACCGTAGCACACATTCTTATCATTTGCATTTTCTATCATTTATTGTAACTACTCACCTTTGTGGTAGCTATACTATTCACAAAGCTGATTTGCTGAAACCCTTTTTCGCTTAAAGTGAGGCACACATCCCATCGCTCATTCACAACTTCATGAATAACTTTGAGGGCAACTCCAGTTTCATCCAACTTGTCTTTTACGTAAAGATCTACGTAACTGCGAAATCCATTTACCTAAGAGTAATACAGGTAATGATTACTATTCTTTGCATCAAACACTCATTACACTTAAAGTGTCTTAAATGAGGCTCTTACAGGTAATTTCTTCCCATTGAACAAGACTTTGACTCCTTTGCATGACCCAGCCAAATCATACGCTCTTCTTGTCATGAGGGCCACAATATCTTTATCAAGTTTTTCCATTTTAAACTTAGACAGATCTGGCTGGAATGTAATGCATGTGTAGTCATCACCATCGAAATGCTTAATCTTGGGTTCAGAGGTCTTCATCATGTTGTTCATCCAAGTCTTTAGAAATAGAACATTTTAGATGTTAGTTTACAACAAACGTTATCCTCCTCCTTTGTTTCATTTTCCAACTATGATAGGATTGCAACAGTTACACAACAAAAAGCACACAGAGTTCTTTTAGAAGATTCCTCTGTTAAAACCCTACACATAAAATTAATTGATTTAACAAGATTTGGACAAGCATTCGTGACAGTAGATTGGTGGTTTCTGTAAATACACAGGCATTGTTACACTGATGGATGTGACTCTAATGCAAAATAAGAGCCCACCACAGAACTGACTAAATTAGATGTGAGCTACCTAAACAGTCCTTCTTGCCTCTCAGCTTAACTCTTTCAACCTACTACGTACTTCTGTGGACTTATTAGTCCACATGCAGTGACTCAGTAGTCTCTGACAGAGCATGTTTATGGCTGTGCAGTCTACGAAAGCAGGTTTCTTACAAACCAATTTGCTCAGACTTGACTCAGGACTCTTGGTATTGTTCCCCATTTAAGAATTTGTGCACATTTCTAAGACCAAGCTGAACACCTACTCATAGTATATGTCAAAGTTCGGTAGAATTAAATTTCTACAATTTTTGGAAATATTAGAAAACAGAGCACTTTAAGTCATAAAGCCTGTAATTTTCAAAAAGTACATTCAAATTAGTATCAATATATCTTTTAGTAGTCAGCAGAAAATACTATATTTTTAAAGACAGGTGAATCCACTAAAATGTACTGTTTATGTAGTGACACAACAGCATAATCAGAAATTAATTATTTGTTCAGAAAAAGCGAGATGGAAACCACCAACTGGGAAAGACTTCTGAGCCAAGAAACTTCGGTATCTAATACTCTACCGAACCTCATCAAACTTTTAAAAGTTTGGGATCAAGTTACATTTATTCCTTGGTCTGTGTGCTAGCTAGGACAACTGAGCAAGGGATTCAAATGGAGAGGAAGGGCGAGTTTGGACTGAAGTCCAGTTAGGTTAATGAAATTCCTGACAAACACAGGAAAAAAAAATTAACACTATACAAAATTACCTAGATAATTGTTTCGATGTTTGCACAGTTCAGTAGAAAGATTTTTTTTTCTTTACAAATTATACAACAGTACTTACAAAATGTTTAAATTAAATATATTCCTTTTCACATGCACAGGAATATATACCTTAGTTTAAACAGAAGAAATCTGGTTTTCATTCTTAGTCATCTATCACTCCCATGAAAAAAACTATTTAACAAAAAAATTTCTAATACACAGAAATATCAGTTTTACTGACTGAACTAACTTAGCCTGCAAACTCTACACATCCATCTGAATGTTAAATTATTAATTTCATGAAATATTCATAAAGTATAGAAAATGTGTTAAATTTAAAATTTAAAATTATGAAAAAGAAAAGAAATAAAGCTGACATCATTTCTATACCTGCTTAAAGCTGTGTTTGTATTCCTTGCATGCAGTTTCAACTGTAAACTTTGTACTAAATATGTTACAAAGTTTTGCACCATATCCATTGCGCCCACCTAGAAAAGGAACATATAGTAAGTGTTTTACAGCCAAACCATATTTATGATTTACAGAGAGTATGCCAATAAGCTAAAACAGTCCTATGTAAGATAACAGTTGGGCCACATGTCAAAGCTATTAAAAGTTTACAGCCAAACCATATTTATGATTTACAGAGAGTATGCCAATAAGCTAAAACAGTCCTATGTAAGATAGCTTTGACATGTGGCCCAACTGTTATTAAAAGATTCCAGAGATGGAGTTTCATAATACCTCCAATGTGATGTATTCTTTTCTGCCTCAAAATGAAGTTTTCTCCTCTCCCCAAAGCCAGGATGCTCCCATTACTTCCCTTATGTTGATCTACTACTTGCTTACTAAAACGCAAGTGACCACAGCACCCTGATCCAGCTGAAAACTAGGCCATGATCAGATCCAAATCACTCTGCAATCACACATCATAAAATGGGCAAAATATATGGGGTAGGATAGAACAGAACTTCCATTCATGATTAGGTTACTTTCATGATTAGCGTTTACTTTATATTTACGATAATAAATCGTATCGTAATTTATTAAATTTATTTTTCCCTTCATTTCAAGAGCATAAATGGTTAAATGTTCGCATATGTTATGATTAAAATATGAAAAGAAGTTGTTTGTATCTGAATAATGAGTAGCGATATTAAAGATGTAAATGTCAAGTTCTCTGTAAACACTGGTATTAAAAAGTAACACGTTTTCTTTAAGTCATTCTACTTTAAAAAAGAGCTGTAGTAATGGTCACTAAGTGATCATCTGTAATGAAACAGAACAGAAAGAGGAAAAAGTAAGAGAATGCATACTGAAAAGCAAATAATGGCTTAACTAGATAAAACAAAGCATGTTAAAGAGTCTTGCCTGTAACTTTTTTCTCATCATCATCATAGTTGCTGGATGTTAGCAGCTGCCCAAAGATTAAAGCAGGTACGTATACTTTTTCTACTTTGTGTTCCACAACTGGTATACCTTTTCCATTATTCCATATGCTGATAATGTTTGATTCCCTATAGAATAGAGAAGACATTAAATCAATCAATGCAATCTTGCAGACTCCTGCACATATTTTACCTGTTCAATAAATAAAATAAAAACCATATTCATACCACATTTATTCACAGCTCTTTCAATTTTATTTACAAAACCCCACTTCTTTATGTTTATTAGATGTCTTGGAGGAAGGAGCATAATTGCTCAGAAAGAACAGTATTTAGCATCATAAACATAACCACCAAAAACCTGTTTGAAGTGCTTTCACTGTCAACATGATCTGAAACAGAGTCCTGAAGTTTAGCATCAGAATTATACTTAGATATGCAGGTTTTCAGATTTCAGTTTCAGACTTCAGATTGAAGTTCACCCAGACACAGCCAAGTTATCTTCTGTTTAAAACTATTTCCAAGTTATGACAAACATTGTAACTTATTTTATGCATCAGTGTCAAAATCCATCAGCATCTGGCATCATTAATACTTGTAGCTCTCACACAGAACTTTCATTTTGGCATATTAGAGAGTTCAAAACCACAACAGGTCAGGCAGATTTACACTACCATTTCCCTCCCACTTCACGACAAAAGTAATTTGGTCTACTAAAACTGATGATGCACTGAAAACTTGCAGAAAAATTACTTCTCAGCATATTACTTCTCATCAGGAAATATCTCTTTAAATAAAAAAACAGTAGTAATGACATATTTGCCATCTGCAGTCTCAGCGTGATACAGCTGACTAATTCAAATGTAACTTTATCCTAATGTTAAAGGAGTTAGAACAGAAGTTCAAGAGGTGCACAATTATGTTACAAAACCTCATGGTTTGTATTTATAATTTATTAATAGCCTGGCTTATTATAGTTATGTACTACCAAGCTTTGATCCAATCACAAATTTTATGATCTTCCTGTTTTAAGTTTCATTCAATCAAACATTGATGAGTAGTTTAGGAAAGAAAACTTACAAATTCAGAATGGTAGTATTCACTATCAGCCACTTTTAATTCACCTTTTCATCTTAAAATAGGAGGGTAATGGAAGCAATTCCAAATATATTATTTTTTTTTTAAAAAAAATCATTAGTAAAATCCTTTGTACAAATCTGAACTACAATAGCACTACCAGGGAAATGAAAACATGCTTTTACTTACGGATCAATGGAAATTTTAATACAAGTCATATTCTTGTCCCTCTGCTTATTGTCAGCAGCATTTACTGTGAAAGAAAGTAGCACAAATTACCACTTTTTAGGATCAATAATTAATTACTTGATCTATAAAACTGATTGTATACATATTCCAACTCAAATTACAATGGTCCAGGTATTTCTTAATCTGGCATCTCTTTGTATATTCTGTATCTTATTACTAAAGTATATAAATATGACCAAGTATCTGCAGGAAGATACTTTTCAGCCTTCTTACAATTACTGACTCTATCTCTATAAATAAATATAGAAGTGTATTTTGTGAGCCTGTGCTCATTAATTGCTCTTAACATACTGAGGACTTCATTCTTGTCTTGCTGTACTTGTTTAGATATTTATTATACATATGACATCATGTAAGTTAAAAATTCTAGAAAATTATATGCATCACCAGATCAGTTTACACATCCTTTTGACACTGAAACCCAGTCCTGAAAAATTCACATCCATTAAGGAGTGTTTTGACTGCAGCAAAAGTTACCTTTAAAGAGTCTGTGAGTTACATCTAGCAGTTCTAAGTTATCTCCTAAACAGTTTACACATCTCAGGATCAAAAGAAGGGTAAACTGAAAATTAACATTTGATCAGAATTTAATTGAACTGCACTCCAATGTATATTAACTAGAAACAACAGAAACTAGAAATCAGAAATGTGATTGTGGCCATTAACCAGGAAAACACATTACAGTCATTTCTAGCATTTGTCTCATCACCCACAAAAGAGATCAAAATAAAACCCCAAACCACCAAAGGACAATATCTCAGTAGATTATAAGGATCTCAATATAAGATCAGATATTTCAACACGTTTTTGCTAAAATCATAAAGTGTCATTCAGAAGTATGCACAGCTCCATTGTCTAATTTCTGAAATGTTATTACACTAACCCCTAGGTCTCAAACTACACTCTGGAGCACTTATCAGTGCTACATAAAGAAGCAATAAACCATAGAGTACTACAATAACGATATGATAATGATCTTCTTGCTGAATGGGACAAGATGGAATCAGGCACCGTCCCATGAAAAGCCCATAAATTTCATCTATGAGGCAGGACTCAAAAAAAAAAAAGTGACAAAAGATTTTCATTCTCATATTTCTCAAATGGAGTAATAAGTGAAAAAATAAAAATGTTATTTTCCAGCTGGCAGAGATACAGTACTTATTGCCTCTAAGACAATGATGCTATATAAAGCACAGTTTTAGAGGTATAGAGAAGTTCTGAATGTAACGAACACCATGACAAAATTCCCATCGACCTCAGTAGAACATTATTTAGTTTACAAAGTAGTCCCACCAATCCTTGCAAGATAAATTCGTAAAAAATTATTAGTCTGTGATTTCATGTCAATTAGCCCAAAATATCTGTTCAGTAGACATTGCACAGCTCTACTGCTGGTTAGTCTTCAATGTATGCCTGCCTCCAGGAGAACATCACAAACTAGTAAGTCACAGTGACTCATGGACTTATGACAGAATTTTCTATAAATCATTTGCCTCAGTCACCATGCTTTTAAATGACAGTATGATACTTTTTAAAAAACTGTCTGAAGTCTAGAAATGATCCATGTAAGAATCACCACCACTATCACTCTGTGCAAAAGGAGTGACCGATGAAATGATGATCTAACCTTACTTAAAACTGTGGCCCTAATCAGCTCAGCAGATTAAAAAATCTTTTTACAATATTGATCATAAAGAAAGATCTAGTTTGGGTATTGAGTAATAAATATTTGCAATTTCTTACAAGTTCAACTGAAAACTCTTTCCTCTTTAAACTGTTCCATAGTGCTGGAACGCACTAAAATTTTCATGCACTGCAGTTTAGTGGGACTCTAAGCCTGTGTTTTGATAATGCTAAAGCATTAAAAATACTTACCAAGGATTTCATCGAAGATCTTGTACAAGCCTGGAACAAAGGTAACTTCTCTGCAATTCATTCCTACATCTTCATCATAAACCCACATTAGCTACATGTGAACAAAATAAAAATATTTACTGTCTTGGTAAATCAGTCTATGATTCTCTAAGACTTACTCACTTCAGGAACATTACTCTTTCTGATTGCTGCTGTCATACAAGGCAAGTGCAGAATCAGAAGTCTGACACAAAGTTACAATCACATCCACAAAGACTTCATAATGAAAATCTGCTTGGTGGGGAACTCCAGCAGTACTAACAGTGAAGTTCAAAGCAATTTGAAGCTTCACAGAAACAGCTGAAAAATGTGCCAGCAGGAGGCTTAAATTGTCTGTTCTTTACCTAAATAAACACACCAAAGCATTTTTGCACCTAGAACAAATGCTACTTACAAATATGTGTATATATATGTATATAATTGTGTGCATATGAACATGTTTGTAAACACACATATATATACACACAGCCATGTGTTTATACATATAGGTGTGTATTTGTTCTGACTGAACTTTAACATTTTCTGAGCATGTTTTTTCAGGTGAACCAAGCACTGCTTTAAAAAGTCTTCCCTTGACTTCTATTCCATATTCTACACGTGTGTACATAAACATGAACACAGATTTTAGCATGATAATTCAGAATACTCAGGAAAGTAGAAATGTGCCTATTTATTAATCAGAATAGCACTTTCTCATTTAAACAACAAAAACTATTAAAACCATAAAGTTAATGATGCTTACCTGAGTTAATGGTTCAACTGATCCAATGTAGGTATCGGGACGGAGAAGGATGTGCTCAAGTTGAGTCTTTTTCTGATAAACTCTCTCAACAGACATCTTCTTTGAAGTGTCATTTTTATTAATGCTTTCTGAGTCTTCCTTTTTTGAAGCATTGATCTGATTATCAAATAATGTCTAAAAAAAAAATAAAGAAAACGCACCAGCAATCAACCTTACTTGTTCAATCTGTCACTCTCAACATATAAGCACAACCTAACAGATATTTAAATAACAATCAAAACTTGTCATGTAATTTAAATATTAAGTTTTCAGATGTATTAAGAACAAGCTATCCTCTCAATAGAAAAAAAACCCACAGATAATACAACAGTTTCTTAACAAATGGTAACATACTCAAATTTCTGTGATTTACTAAGCCTGATAAACCAAGCTAAGGAAATAAAAGTGACTCTCTTTAAAAAAAAAGGCACCCATCTCCTCAGATTAAGTATTTACAATAGCCATTTTGTGCTTAAGCAATTGAATCCACTGAATATTGTTCTGAATAATAACAGTAAAAATTAGCCTTTTACATTCTAGTTTGGACAATTCTTATAGTGGGACTTAAGAAACACTGTATTGCCTCTCCTATGGCTTCTCAACTGCTATAGTTTACATTTTCCATTTAACTCAAGTAATTAAAACTGACACAATCCCAGTTTAGAATGCTTTATGATGAAATAAGCCAAGGACTGTATAAAAAGAGAATCACATAGGCTAACGTCAGGATTTAAACAGAATTCAGCCTAATGCGACTGGACAGCTCCTATGACTGGAATAGATGGGTACAGGCTCTTTAGGAAAGACAGGCAGGGGAGAAGAGGAGGGGGTGTCACCCTGTATGTCAACTACCAGCTGGAATCCATGGAGCGTGGCCTGAGGGTGGATGAGAGCTTATGGTTCAGAGTTAGAAGAAAAGCAAGGGAAGGTGATATCACAGCAGGGATCTGTTAGAGGCCACCTGACCAGGATGACCAAGTGAGGCCCTCTATAGACAGATAGGAGCAGCTTCACATTCACAAGCCCTGATCCTCATGGGGGACTTAAATCACCCAGATATCTGTTGGAAGCACATCTGTTGGAAGGACAGCACAGCAGGGTGCCAGCAATCCAGGAGATTCCTGGAATGCATTGATGACAACTTCCTTCTCCGGGTGATAGAGGAACTGACAAGAAGGGGTGCTATGCTGGACCTTGTTCTCATCAACAAGGAGGGGCTGGTGGGTAATGTGAAGCTTAAGGGTAGTCTTGGCTGCAGCAACCATGAAGTTACAATTAAAAATCCTCAGGGCAATAAGGGGATCGCAGAATCACAGAATCACAGAATGTTAGGGGTTGGAAGGGACCTCTGAAGATCATCTAGTCCAACCTTCATCCCAGCATACCTAACCACTACACCATAGCCTCAAGT
>NW_009730069.1:18793-21066 GCF_000703405.1 Apaloderma vittatum | reverse complement strand
CCAGACTAAACAAACCCAGTTCCCTCAGTCGCTCTTCATAGGGCATGTTTTCCAGACCTCTCACAAGCCTTATTGCCCTTCTCTGCACCCACTCCAGCACCTTGTGCAGCAAACTCACCACCTTGGCCTTCAAGAGAGCAGACTTCGACCTCTTCGGGGCATCTGTTTAGTGGAGTACCATGGGATGAAGCCCTGAAGGGGAGCGGGGCCAAAGAAAGCTGGTCCATTTTCAAGGACCACCTCCTCCATGCCCAGGAGCAATGCATTCCAAAAAAGAGGAAGGCAGGCAAGAACGTCAAGAGGCCTTCACAGATGAACAAGAAGCTCCTGGACACACTTAAAGATAAAAAGAGAATTTACAGAAAGTGGAAGAAAGGACAGGTAGACTGGGAAGAATACAAGGAAGTTGTCTGAGCAGCCAGGGATCAGATTAGGAAAGCTAAAGCCTAGATAGAATTAAATCTAGCCAGGGACATCAAGAGTATCAATAAAAACTTTCATAGGCATGTTAGTAATAAAAGGAAGGCTAGGGAAGATGTGGGCCCTCTCCAGAAGGCAACAGGAGAGCTAGTCATGAAGGATATGGAGAGGGTGGAGGTTCTCAATGACTTCTTTGCCTCTGTCTTCGCTGGCAAGGGCTCTAGCCACACTGTCCAAGTTGTAGAAGTTGAAGGCAGGGACTGGGAAAAGAAAAATCTGCCCACTGTAAGTGAAGATCAAGTTCAAGATCACTTTAAGAACCTGAAGGTGTACAAGTCCATGGGACCTGATGAGATCCATCCATAGGTCCTGAGGGAACTAGCAGACGAAGTTGCTAGGCTGCTTTCTAACATATTTGAGAGGTTACAGCAGTATGGTAAAGCGCCCACTAACTGAAAAAGGGGAAACATCACCCCCAATTTCAAAAAGTGAAAAAAGGAAGACTCAGGCAACTACAGGCCAGTCAGTCTCACCTCTGTGCCTAGCAAGATCATGGAACAGATCCTTCTGAAGGTTCTGCTATGGCACATGGAAAACGTGGAGGTGACTGGTGGCAACCAACATGGCTTCATCAAGGGAAAATCCAGTCTGACAAATCTGGCAGCCTTTTATGATGGAGTAACAGAATCAATTGACAAGGGAATAGCAACTGATAGCATCTGCCTGGACTTGTGCAAGGCCTTCGACACTGGTCTCCAAGTTGGAAAGCCATGGATTTGATGGATGGACCACTTGGTGGATAAGGAACTGGCTGGAAGATCGCACTCAAAGAGTTGTGGTGAATGTCTCAATGTCTAAGCAGAGACCAGTGATGAGTCGTGTCCCTCAAGGATCAGTACTGAGACCAGTACTATTTAACATCTTTATCAGCAACATGGACAGTGGTGTCGAGTGCACCCTCAGCAAGTTTGCCAACAACACAAAGTTGTGTGGTGCGGTTGACACACTGGAGAGAAGGGATGCAAGCCTCAACAGGCTTGAGAGGTGGGCTCAGGCCAACCTCCTGAAGTTTAACATGGCCAAGTGTAAGGTCCTACACCTGGGTTGAGGCAAACCCAAGCACAGATACAGGCTGGGCAATGGATGGATTGAGAGCAGTCCTAGGGAGGATTTGGGTGGATGATAAGACCAACATGAGCCAACAGTGTGCGCTTTCAGCACAGAAAGGCAACCATACCCTGGGATGGCATTAAGAGATGTGTGACCAGTAGGTCAAGGAAGATGATTCTGCCCCTCTGCTCTGCCCTTCTGAGACGCCACCTGGAATATTGAGTCCAGCTCTGGAGCCCTCAACACACGGAGCTGTTGGAGTAAGCCCAGAGGAGGGTTACCAAGATGGTCAGAGGGCTGGAGCATCTCTCCTATGAGGACAGGCTGAGAGTTAGTCTGGTTCAGCCTGAAAAAGAGAAGGCTCTGGGGAGACCTTAAAGGGGCCTTCCAGTACCTAAAGGGGGCCTACAAGAAGGCTGGGGAGGACCTTTTTACAAGGGCCTGTAGTGACAGGATGAGGAGTAATGGGTGGAAGCTGGCAGAATGTAGGTTTAGACTAGATACAAGGAAGAAATTCTTTACCCTGAGGGTGGTGAGGTACTGGAACACGTGGCCCAGGGAAGTCGTGGATGCTCCATCCCTGGAGGTGTTCAAAGCCAGGCTGGATGGAGTCTTGAGCAACCTGATCTAGTGAGAGATGTCCCTGCCATGGCAGGGATTTGGAACTAGATAATCTTTGAGGTCCCTTCCAACACAGATCATTCTATGATTCTATGGACATGATGAAAAATGCCTTGATCGGA
>NW_009730069.1:0-18781 GCF_000703405.1 Apaloderma vittatum | reverse complement strand
ACAAGCAGTGCTACAGAAAATAGATACACTTTTAGGGGGAAGATACAGGAATCTGGTACACCTTTCAGCAATTTTTTCCCTGATAAATACCTCCTTCCCACTGAACTAAAACCATATGAAAGTTAAAAGCTCTCAAAGCAACCAAATGTAGAAAAGCCCCATTCTGAGACAGTAAGAGCATATCTACCATGCCACTAGGTATGACATTTTACAGTCAGTATACACTCTAAGTTGCAAATTGGAATTATTTTAAAAATATCAATAAACGTAAGTTGAACTCACACAATTTATTTGTCTGGCTAGCAGGCATAATAGAAAAAAAAGTCTGTCACGACCTACCTAACAGTGTCCTCTTACAGGGAGTTTACCAACTTTGAAGCAGGTATTACATGACCAGTAAAAAACACAAACAGACAAATAAGGAGGACAAAACCCACTTGCAACTCGGGTAAATATTTTACTCCCTTTTAGCTGTTCTCAGTAAATCTCTGTAAACACAGGCTAAACTCCAACCCTGGATTAACCAGTCACCATGTAAATTTCTCAGCCAAGAGAAAATATCGTCACTTCTCTCTCAATCCAGCCTTTCTTGCAACCCCAGATAGCACTGAAAGCTATCTGAAAGGGTGAGAAAGGCTACAAGCACATGGGAACAAGCAGCGAAGGCTACCAAACTCACCCAAACAACTCCAGCAGATTCAACAAGGCCAAACACCAAGCTAGAGAATACAATAAACAAGGAAAAGTCTCCCTGTATTACTCCAATTTGTCTTCTCAAGCTTCTACTATATAAGCTTTTGTTCCCCTGCCTCTTAGCAGGCACCAGAATAAAGCATTTCATTCTTTTCAGAATAAGGGAAATTACTTTTCTCTCCCAGATTTAGAGATCACATTTTTCTAGTTTATTAACAGAAATACTATGAAACACGTACTTCGAGAACCTTTGAGACAAGCAGACTGTGTGCACCAGTGACGGCAACAGCCAATTGTTTGGCTGTAAGTAAACCTGAACAGGCTAAATGAGAATCAAATATTCTTTTGTATCCACTCCTGTAACTGACAGCATCCACAATAAGAAGGGGAAAGAACTGAAGGGACCCCACAATCTTGCACTAGGATTACATGCAGCAGAGCTGGAACCACAACACTAATTCTCATGACTTTTCTTCCGGAGCACACCACGTCTCCTGCCAAACTGGAAAGCTGCAAATTCACATGCATGTATGAGTTAATTTAGTCTCTATTCTGTGTAAAGCTGCAACAACTCACAACTACCACCCTAAAAGGATTTAGTCATGGACCAGCTAAGCAAGCAGAAAAGAAACAGGACTTCACAAATAATATTAAACTGATATATGGAAGAGGAGGAATGAAATTTGTTATGAAAGAAGCATTGTCAATAGTTGCAACATAGATTTTTATTTCATTGAAGTAGTTCTGTCAGCAATGTCCTCCAGGCTTTCAGTAAGTTTCACTGTACGTGTATATAAATATTTATATTTTTTATGTCATTCTGACCTTACTGGCTTTGCTTTATGATCATCTTTGACATCATAGCTCATAGGAGTCATCCTTAGCTCACTTACTGGTTCTATTGCTCTGTTAGCACTGTTTTACTTGTTCCAAAGGAACTGGTGATTAGCAGAAAATGACTACAATACTTCTTAAATGAAGTTGAACTGTTGAAAGAAGGGAGGAAATGCGATGCATATAAATGCAAAAGAATTACAGGTATAAAGACCACCAGAATCTTCCTCAAATGGAATTGTTCTATTTGTTCCCAATTGTTAGGCTTCAAGAGGTTTTCACAGTTGGCAAAGTACATGATGGACAGTTACAGATGCCAGCTGTTCAGTTGTCATGCACATCAGTATTGTAATCTTACAACTGTTCTGAGACAGCTCACCAAAGCGCTTCTACTTGTACAGCATCAGAGTAGCAGGGTCTAACCATGCATCACAACTCAGTAACACATTAACACAGAATAAATCTTAGTCTAATACATTTAGGCTACAACTTTCCTATATCCAATAGCTCTACTTGCCCCACATTACGTTTGCAAGAGCTAGTAGATGAGAAAAAGCCCATTTATTGTGACTGAATGAGTACCTCTAGATTGTGAAGAACAACTACAGAACCGAATTATTAGGAATGTATTCCTACAACCTATTGCCTTTAATACAGTACCAGGAAACACATTTCTGTTTTCCAGTGGAATCCTTACTGACAACTTGGTGCTCTGAGGGAGCCAGTAGAAGTCATCGCTAGGACACTTCATAATCTTTGAAAAGTTCTGGAGAACAGGAGAGGTGCCTAAGGACTGGAGGAAAGCCAATATCATTCCAATCTTCAAAAAAGGCAAGGAGGAGGACCCAGGTAAATACAGGCCACTCAGACTCGCCTCCATCCCTGGAAAGGTGATGGAACAGCTTGTTCTTGGTGCCATCTCAAAGTATGTTGAGGAAAAGAGGGTTATCACCAGTAGCCAACATGAATTCACCAAAGGAAAGTCACGCTCACCCGATCGGATAACTTTTACAATGGCATAACTAGACAGAAGATGAGGGGAGGGTCTACCTCAACTTCAGCAAGGCTTTCAACGCTGCCTCCCATTGCACCCTCACAGCCAGGCCTAGGAAGCGTGGATTGGATGACTGGGCAGTGAGATAGATTGGGAACTAGCTGAAGGACAGGGCTTAGAGAGTTGTAGTCAGCGGGGCAGAGAATAGTTGGAGGCCTGCGGCTAGTGGCATCCCCCAGGGGTCAGTATCAGGTCCCGCCTTATTCAATATAGTCAACAATGACCTGGACAAAGCATACTTTCCGCAAGTTTGCCAATGATACAAAACTGGGAGGAGTGGCTGACACACCAGAAGGCTGTCCAGCATGACCTGGACAGGCTAGAGAGCTGGGCAGGAAGAACTCTAGTGCAATTCAACAAGGGCAAGTACTAAATGCAGAGAACAACCACCTCATGTACCAATACAGGTTGGGGGCTGACCTGTTGTAGAGCACCTCTGGGGAGCAGGACCTGGGAGTCCTGGTGGACAACAGGCTAACTATGAGCCAGCAATGTGCCCTTGTGACCAAGAAGGCCAATGGCATCCTGGTATGTATTAAGAAGAATGTGGCCAGCAGGTCAAGGGAAGTTATCCTCTCCCTCCACAGGTGAGGCCTCACCCAGAGTACTGTGTCCAGTTCTGGACTCCTCAGTTCAAGAAAGATGAGAAACTACTGGAGAGCATTCAGCACTAAGACAATGAGACTGGAGTATCTACCATGCAAGAAAAGGCTGAGACAGCTGGGTCTCTTCAGCTTGGAGAAGAGGAGGCTGAGGGGGTAATTGCATCAATACTTTTAAATATCACAAAGGTGGGTGTCAGGAAGATGGGGACAGACTCTTCTCAGTGGTGTCCAGTGACAGAGCAAAGAACAACATCACTGTGAGGGTAACAGAACCCTGGAACAGGTCGCTCAGAGAGGTTGGGAAGTCTCTGTTTCTGGATTTGTTCCTGTGTGATTTACTCTCAGTGATCCTGCTCTGGTAGGGAGATTGGACTGGATGATCTTCAAAGGTCCCATCCAACCCTTATCATTCTGTGTGTAACTTGGAGGAGCTTATACTTTCCAACTTACCACTAAGAAATGTATAGAGTATTAAAACTATCTTCCGTTGGGATTCTACTGCTAGACCATTGTCATGTTCACAGAGACCAGAGGTCACACCTGGACAAACTCTGCTGTCTAAAAAGAGCTAGTCCTGCAGAACTGTCAATGCTCTTTATACAGTGAATTTGCTTCAACCCAGCAGTAGTTATGTCTTCTGTTACTCTATTCCCTGTGACAGCAATGTTTATTACCTTTTATAATACACCAACTGGAACATGATAATGTGTCATTTAAGGCGGGGAGGCTAAAACCACATAAAGGAGCAGCATAACATTTTTCTTCCTGGTCACTGATTATTACAAAAATAAAATAAAATTAAAAAAAACAAAAACATCAACCACCAAAAATCAAGGTGAGGAAGGAGGAGAGGAAGCAGTCCTAAAGAACTTGAATTCTATCCCTGTTACTAAGGCTTCACAAGCACTATTTCAATATGCTCTACCTAAACATTTAAGCTTCACTGTCATACAGCAGGATTTTTTTTTTATTTGTACAATCCTCCACGTAGAGTATATCTTCTGTACATAAAAAATAATTCTATTATAAAAATTCAGAACTTATATAACATATTATTGAAACACAAGCATAAAAACAAAAGCACAAAAAAAAGTATTTTATTACATAAACTAATGTTATTATGAAGGCATACAAGCATCAGAAAGTCTCTAGAACTACCGTTTCCCAGATGTAGCTTTTTGGGTTGTGCTGTACTCTGAAACAGAACACCATCGCTGAATCCCTGTATCTCCATCTTGAGTGGAGATTTTTAGGGTTCAAATGATGTTTAGAAGTCATCTCAAAAAAGATAAAATCTCCATTACCAAATCCATGACATAAATCTATGGACACAAATATCCTCCACAGTCTTTCCTTTCTTTGAGAACTTAAAAAAAATAAAATAAAATTAACTTTAAAGCGCTTTCATCTGCTGAGTTTCTACTACTTAAAACGCAAGTAAACAATAAATATAACCAGGTGTCCCCTTTTTTTTTTTTTGAACTGAGCAAGCACTAAGCTGCAGCGTTGTTAAACTGACAATCTCTTGTGTAGAATTATTAGAGCTCCAATAATAATTCTCAAACCAGCACTAGCTGTTGTTTCATGAGAGAACTAACCAAGCGTCACAAAGGGCTTAAGTTTTCAGTTTCACAGTGTCTATTTTTTGTTTGTTTGTTTACAGGTTACCCAATTTTCAGGGTCTGCTGTGCAATCTTAAGTATTTTAAAATTTACAACATTATTTTTAGACAGTGTTCGACTTTTGCAACATTCTTGTGACATTGAAGACTTAACAGATTCTTAATAGTCTTTCAGACTTTCTAACGCTAGAGACTGATGGCAAATATACACACCCACATACGTGTAAGTCCGCAAGACGACCATCCTTTAGTAGTTTGGAATGCTGTAACCTATTGCACCCTGCATCCTTCTTTACAGACGTGCAGTTATACTTCATACTGTGCCCTGAGATGCAGTTAGCTTCTTAGGGCACAGTTAAACAGAGCATTGTGGTAACCCTGTGGAAAGACTGACTGTTGTTAGCAGTTGGTGCTCAGTTCACTACATCAAGACTAATGTGCATGCTATCATAACCATATTTTATTATGGTAACTGCTTTCTCTAGAATGATTGCAATGATTTGCAGAGTTTCTCTTTTGGAGTTGTTTTTTGCTACAAATTTATCTAGTACTGTGTGAAAGCTATATTCATTTTTTTCCTTTTGCAATCTCAATAGTCAGACCCAAGTAGCCTTTTAAAGGTGACAGTTTGGCAACAGGACTTCTACTGCCTATCTTTAACCTAAGAGCTCACGTATTTAGTTTCGGCATCTTCTTTCTTCACATTTTTTTTTTCTCTTCTTAGTCTCCTCCACTGAAATTTCTGCATATAACAGAGCATGTGTGACATCCACATTAAGTCAGAGATTTTTACTGCCTTTTTTTGATGAATAACTGGGATATGTCATCTTCCTTAGCATTTTGAAATTATGCTGAACTGCCATGCTGAGCTTGGTTACTTACGCTGCAAAAAGCAGTATTTTAACATGCTCAGACTTAATACACATTTGATCTGGACAGCTGGCAGCCCGAGAAAAGCTGTTCCTATATAAATAGACAATAAAATATAAAGCTACAACAAAGAACATACGTTTCATCATCAGTTTCAATAACTAGAATATATATCTTTGGTTTGACTCCTTACTTTAAATGGAAGATTTACTTTTACTTAAGTAGCTGGATTTCACACTGTTGCAAGAAGTTGAAAATTCTAAAAAAAATGTTAATGCCTCTCCCCATTTACACAGACTTAGTCCCATACTGACCAGTTACTTTCTCTTCCGCATGTAAACTATATCCAAACACGAATTAAAAGAATGAAAAAAAACCCAACCCAAATAGCTGCTTTTCATGAGTCTATTCTTTTTTTCCATATTAGGTGGCAAAAGTAGGACTCATTTTGTAGATTGGCAGACACAGAATGGTAGGGACTGGAAGGGACCTCTGAAGATCATCCAGTCCAACTGCCCCTGCCAGAGCAGGATCACCTAGAGTAGATCAGACAGGAACACATTCAGGCGAGTTCTGAAAGTCTCCAGAAACAAGAGACTTCCCAACCTCTCTGGGCAGCCTGTTCCAGGGTTCTGTTACCCTCACAGTAAAGAAGTATTTCCTTATGTTTAGATTGAACCTCCTGTTTTCCAGTTTGTGACCGTTGCCCCTTGTCCTGTCACAGGATACCACTGAGAAGAGTCTGTCCACATCTTCCTGACACTCATCCTTGCGACATTTAAAAGCACTTACGAGATTCCCCCTCAGCATCCTCATCTCCAAGCTAAAGAGACCCAGTTGTCTCAGCCTTTCCTCATATGGAAGCAAGCATAAACGATCAGAGAAGCGACATCAATATGTGAGCAAGAAGTTATGTTCATTTTTAGCTTTGTGTTTTCTGCTTTAACCTTCTAAAACTACTACATGCAATGACTATTCTCCTAAAAGGTAAATGCAACCCTGGGACATAAGAATTAAGAAAAGCACATGCCATGTGTCCTACACTCCCTCAAAGTGTAGGGTAAGCACATTGAGTGGGACAAGACAGTAAATTTTGAGTGTAATTAAGCTGCAAAACCTAGAGAGGTTAATTAAAGTAATGAAATCCAGGCACGTAGTAGATTTTCTACCACTTAAGTTCAAAACAAAACTACCTCTTCTGAGGAAGATATGTAAGTTTATAGCTGCAATATGGTAAATAGTCTATAATACTATGGAAAACAAGCACTTGACTATATTGTGACATTACGTATTGTATCATCATGTCCTTTACTTGCCATAGAGAAATAGACAATGAATACATTGTTACCTAAACATTTTGCAGTTTTCCCCAAGAAAACTCTGACTGAGAATATCTCCCACCATGAAAACAAAACTGAAGGGAGTTTCAAAATAAACCACTCTCCTGCTGTGTTTAACAAATGGTTTGGCTCCCCTGCCAAGATGAAAACACACAAAAGTACCAGTTCCCTTTTACCACAGTAAATTTTTATAGACCACTGCATACCATACACAGCATAAGCTAAATCTATTGTATCCTCCCCAAGGCTGATCACAGAAAGGAATTCACAGAAGGAAGGAGCTCACCCACAGTTAGTCTCATCCCAATGAAGAAAATGTTTGCTCACTTTAAATTCCTAAATTTTTTATCTCTTGCTTTGGATAATTTGCTCTGGACTATGGAACCATCACATTCCATATTTTTGTTATGATGACTCAGTTATAGAAGAGACTGAGGATGGTCAGATTTCCCCATCATAGAACACAACAGTTTACTGCCAAAAAGGGAAAAATTCCTTCTTTATTTCCTCCTTCTTTGCTCCATATAGCAGAATCAAACTGATCTCACAATAAGCCAGTTCAAGGAGCAAACGGAGCCTTCTCCCCATTTTTCATCAATCAGAAGCAATCAATTGTCCACTGGCTCATTTTTCTGAACAAGCTTATGAAAGTATCAGACTAAGTAGTGGTGCAACTGAAAGAGCAGAAACATATGGCTAGGAGGATAACGTCAAAAACTCCCATACTCTCAGCAGACATCATTAGATTGCTTAGTTGTACCATGAAATGACATTCTCAGAATTACATACCTTCATCTTCCTATTAAACAGCTAAACAAAATAAAAACATAACCATTTTTATTTTAGGATTATTAATGCACAATATAGTAGCACACTAGATTTAAGTGAAAATTTAGGGATTTGCTCTTTGCACAAGACTTGTGAGAAGTGAAGAATATCACTTTTGTGCAAATATGTATGCTCACTATAATTACTCCTGACCAGAAAATCACATATATCGTTTTAAATATTAATTCATTTACACTTACCCTGAACTTAATACAGCAACAGTTCTGTTTTATTTCACACAGGTTTGGACACAATCAGCAGTACACTCAGATCCTGATCTTAACTATTTTCTTTAAAAATAAGTATCTAAACTGTCCATGCATAATGACATTTAACTGAATTTTACTGTTATTTTTAAGGGCCTGAATTTCTTCCGTTGTTTTATTCCTACACAGAATTTTAGTATTGGAATAATTTTAGTATAAATATTTAATACTCCACAAATAAATTTTAGTTTTTCTGTTCCTATACTGAATTTTGATACTGTTTACCTGGTACCAAAAAGTACATCAATTTTGTTACTTTGATAACAAATTAATCTTTTAAGAATCTGTTTTCCCAGCTAAAAGTTAGAAACAAGGAAAGAGAAAAAGAATTGACTCTCATGGAAAAGGAATTTATTCATGTTGAAATTTAAGACAACTTAGGACAGTATCATTAGAATTGTGATCCTTGCAATCACTGAATGAATCTGTTTGGTTACAGAATGACCAAATCTGTTCACTCCACTGTTTCATCTGCCATCTCATACATAAGCTCTCCATTAGCAGAGAAATCAAAAAGTTAGAGCTACTGACACCAGAACTTTAAGTTATCAGCATCTGGTAGCACCTCTTTATAACTCAGCATTTTCCATATCCTTGCCCCTTTTAATGCTTTACTGCATCACCAGTCTGAGTGCTGTAAAAGTATTCTAGACTCTCAGCACATCTGCATTGCTCAGTTGCAAAGACTACTTTGAAAGGGAACAGCAAAACCTGATTAGATCCCTCCAGTAAACAAAATCCTTGAAACCCATTCTGGCTGTATGTCGAATACCATATCCGATTTCCTTCTTGATCCTCTGCCTTTTACAGCCAGTTGAATCCATACTGTACCACAAGGTGTTTTCATTCTGCTGAATTATCTCCAGATTAATAAATGAACTGTAGAAAACAATTGTACAAAAAGCTTTAGGCATGAGTAAGAGAATATTCAAGACGTTCATGCAGCAAGAGAATACACAGAGAGAGTAAATCGAACAGGCTAGTTTTTCAGATGATGTTAATTGGCATAGTAACATGGAACGGAAGTCAAATTGTGATATACTGGAAGAAGTGATTGAATCCACATGTTAATATTTTATTCTACAACACGCAAAGCCGAGTCTTTTCTAGTCAGTTCCAGAATTATTAGTCACATTAGCAATAGAGGAGAGTCTAAACATCAGTTAGAGGTTACTTTTTCAACTACACTCTTCAACAGGCAGCAACTCTCTGCTGTACAACAGAATCCAATTTTGGAACACTCATGAATATAACAACTATCAGTATATTAGGCTTGATACACCTTTAGGTTATCTGCATGTCTACCTTGCACTGAAACACTAAAACACCTTGACTGTGATCCTTGACATTTTTGTACTTCTAGCATACATGGTGTTCTAAAAAGGAGCACAGTATGATTAGTACAAGCCATTAAAAGTGTGCTTCCTAAAATCTTAAACACAAAAGCAATAGCAACATGTTTACTTAACATAAGGTAGCACATAAATGGAAATCAATGAGATTTTTTTTCTTTTTAATAACTGTCCCAAACACAGAATCATAGAATTGTTTAGGCTGGAAAAGACCTACTGTTAACCTAGTGACGTCAGGTCTACCACTAAGCCATATCCCTAAGCACCTCAACTACACACATTTTAAATACCTCCAGGGATGGGGACTCAACCACATCCCTGGGCAGCCTGTTCCAATGCTTGTTGACTCTTTCAGTGAAGAATTTTTTCCTAATACCCAACCTAAATCTCCTCTGGTACAACTTGAGGCTATTTCCTCTTGTCCCATAACTTACTACTTGGGAGAAGAGATCAACACCCACCTCACTACAATCTCCTTTCAAGTAGCTGAAGAGAGCAATAGGGTCTCCCCTCAGCCTCCTCTTCTCCAGTTCCCTCAGCTGCTCCTCATAAGACTTGTTCTTTAGACCCTTCACCAGCTTCATTCTTTGGACTTACTCCAGCATCTCAATGTTCTTCTTGTGGTGAGAGGCCCAAAACTGAACATAGGATTTTAGGTGTGACCTCACCAGTGCTGAGTACAGGGAGACAATCACTTTGCTGGTCCTGCTGACCACACTGTTCCTGATACAGGCCAGGATGCTGTTGGCCTTAGTCACCTACACACACTGATGGCTCTCGTTCAGGCAGCTGTGAACCAACACTCCCAGGTCCTTTACCGCCAGGCAGCTTTCCAGCCACTCTTCCCCAAGTCTGTAGCCTTCCATGGGGTTGTTGTGATCCAAGGGTAGGACCCGGCACTTGGCCTTGTGGAGCCTCATACAATTGACCTCATCCCACTGATCCAGCCTATCCAGGTTCCTCTGTAGCCCTGCTCTCAAGCATGCCAACACTCCTGCCCAACTTGGTGTTGTCTGCAGATTTACTGAGGGTGCACTTGATCCCCTCATCCAGATCATTGATAAAGTTATTGAACAGAACTGGCCCCAATACTGAGCCTTCAACATCAAACAAATATCAAAGAAACTCTAAAATTTTATGAATAATGATCACATTGTTGTCTCTCAAATACAACAGCTTGCTCCACAATAACATATCAATCTACTTTTTTATTATTATATATGTGTATGCTCACACAGCCACATTTTTCCATTTTTCTATATTTTCAAAATTTACTATTTTCTGCCATGCTGAAGTAAATATGAATGAAGTGATCTTAAAAAAAAACAAAAAAAAACCCACACCAGAAAATGCATCTGGAGTTTAATTGCTCAACTCCTACTATGCAATATCAATTGCTCCTCTGGAGATTTTACAAACCTTGAAATTGCTTACAAGTCTCATAAATATACTAAATATCTTGTCTTAATCCTGTAGTCACCTCCATGAGAAAGCTACACAGGTTTGATGTTCCAGACATTTAGATCAATTCATGAGGAGGAAAATAAAGGCAGCATCGAGCCAAAAAAAGCCTGAGCAGTGTTCCAAAATTCTCCCTTCCTCATCTACTCATCCTCTCACAACAACATTCCTACAGAAACTATTATGAAAAGCCTTTCAAGATTACTCACTAAAAATGGTGACAATTTTGACGATCATCAGAACTGCCCTTTAATTTGCAATAAGAACTGCATCTTGGTAGGCCTTCATAAAAGGGTCCACATAAAAGTCTCATAAAATAATTTCAAATACTGAGATCTGAGATAAACTTTTAAATCATTCAGTGTTTTCATCAGGTTTCTGCAACCTAATGTATATGTTTATCATTGAACTGGCAAAGAAGAAAGTCTCCATGGCATATCCTGAAAGGCTTCATTAGTGCCAGGAAGGGTAGGTACAACTTCAAGTTTGCTTTCTCTCAAGAAGCTCTACTGCTTCTCTCCCTCTCCACCAGCAAACTCAGCTAAGGAACTCCCTCCACAGCTGATTCTTTCATGTGCTAATATATCCTTCTATTTGTGAGTTTAAGAAAAATCCTCTCCCAGCTCTGCTTAATAACAGAATAGAGTAGCTGCCTCACTTCTTGCAACTCCTCTCCTCCAAGAAACTTGCCTCCATTTTACTCCAAGAGGGTGACACAATACTTGAAAGTTTTCATGACAATACTGCAATGTAACAGCCGTGGAAAAGACTTTAAGTTAGGATCGCTAAATAGCATATGTGAAAAACACCTCAGCCAACACAGAGCTCTGTGTTGGTGCCTGAATGACTGCATGCACTACAACTCTCTGTATCAGCTGGTCTAAGATGGTGTTATTTTCCCCAGACACCTTGCCAATCTTCTATCTTCCTATCATGGTATACAGCTACCAAGAGAATAAACACAAGACTGAAATGTTCATACAGTACTACACTATCTTTCCTAAACAGTCAAAATACCCCAGAGCTACCAAAGATTGGACAGTTGCTTTCCAATATCTCCAGTGAAGCTCACACAACAAATTTCTCAAGGACAAAGATGCTCTGCTTAGGGAACGACACCAGAATTCTAAGTACTCCTACAGAAACATTACATAACAATTTATCTGGTTGTAAGAGGTTGTAGTTTGTTTTATTGGTTGTGCTGGGGGTTTTTTTGGAGGGGTGTCCTACTTTATCCTGGTTTCTTTTGATTTATAAAAAAGTAACTTTTCGAAGTTATCATATAGCTCCTGTGATTTTGTCATGACAATAAAATATTGTTCCTTGCTCTCTCCTTAAAGATTCCTTCACAGATTGAGAAAGCTGGTGTGTAAGTTTTTGGGGCCTCACTAATGCAGACATTTGTCCAGTTTTTCATACACTTATTCTTCTCACAACTGTTCAATGTCTTCAGAAACAGGAAGCCTCAGTCTAACCAGACTCACTCATTCAATTTAAATAAAAAAAGAGAAAGCAATAGAAATAAGTACCTCTACAAGACACAGAGCTTTCATGCAAAGAGAACTGCTTAATATCTCAGCTGCAATTCTACTTCACAAATCAGGGAAAACACACATAGCAGAAAAACACACAAGCAATTTAATCCTCTTTTATTCCTTTTTTTCTTTCAAGGTACTTTTTTTAATTATAATCAACAAAGGAAAATATAGATCTGATGCTTAGATCCGAACCTTTCAAACACATTCTAACTCAAGGAGCCTTTACACTAACTTTGCTAATACCCTTTTTTCTTACTTGCTGAAAAAAAGTTGAATTGCTTAGATGTGTATAGTGTAACAACTACACATGTTTATAATTTAATAAAACAAAATTAAAAGTAGTACTTTCAGTGGAAAACTATTTATATGTAAATCAGAATTGCATTAAGATGCAGGCAGCATTTTAAATAGATTTAATGAAACTAGATGAGCTGATTTCATCTAAAAAAATAATAAATAATATGTAACAACACACTCCAAAACATAACTTTAAAGGATTTGGCTCATACGAGTAAAAGCATCTGCAATCACACTGAAATTTTAAAACTAGCAGATTTGATCCTCACTTATCAGGGAAGGGAAGAATCTTTCCCTGTTTTTCACAGCATCCTTTTGAGTACTCATTACTGAATTACCTTAAGAAAATGGCAAGGAAACCTTTTTTGAACAAAAATTACTAAGAGCTGATCTATCACTTGACTTCTGAGGAACGTTTTTATCCTGTGTTTATAAAAACATAAACATTTGGTATGTTTAATCACAACATCTGTTGGTTGCTAGAACTTCAATTATACTTTAAGTTTTAGTCTTTACTTTCAAAGTTCTTTACAAATATTTTACGTGCCTTAATTTAATATTCACTTTAAATTTAGGATATTAGCACTCAAATATATTCTTACAAAATACTTGGGTCTCACTACATATATGAGAGGACACCACTAGGTCTCCAAGCATACAGTTTTCAAAACAGCCTTCTTCACACAGTTATCCACATTTAGAACTACACATTTTTGCTCAGTCTGACTTTGAAAACTTTCAAATCACCTATATGGTGCAGAATAATATTTTCTTTGTGGATGACTCGTAAGAAATTTACTACTTTAAGTTTTATGTACCAGTTCTCATTTACAAGTTCTATATATATAATCTGTAAGATATACATATAGAACCCACTCCCAAGAATAGAATCACTCATATTCATCAGCTATGAATCACATGTGCTACTTTTAATTAAATATAAAGATGCATTTGAAAACTGCTTTTGCACATAGGCACACAGGACAGTTTACATGCAAAGTAAGAATCTACTTCTGGAAAATAAACACTATGAAAACAAAATACTAGATCTTTCCTTTGAAAAAACTTCTTTATCTGTCCAAATAAACTCCTTACCCACTCTTTAATTCAGCACAGATAGCTTAGAAATTAAATATACACAAACAAATCAAGACAGAACATTAACAGAGGACATATGCTTGAATATACACCTTTCCTACCAAACACCTCAAGCAATCCCCATGTATTTTGCTGGGTTTTTTTTTTTAATCAGTTTCACCCTCCCTCCCACGATAAACATTCCTTCCTAGAGTTCTTTACAGTTTAGTTCCCCACTTAGATGCATTCAGCATTCGTTCACCTACACTAGAACAAGTTTTTCTCCCAGCACAGGGTGAGTGCATGTTATTGAGCTGTAAGAGTGGCTCAGTTGCAGTCAGAGAAGGAGCCCCAATCTTGTGGGGTTCCCCAAGCCTCTGATATCATCTCTGTCACTTCTTTAACACCGCATAAGCTCTCTAACAAGAAGACTTGATCAGGAGGAAAATGAGAAAATTATTCCACTGAATAGTGGTGTGGAGGATAAGTGATAAGAGGTAACAACATTCTTTTAGCAGGCAAACTGTAACATCAAAAAAGTCCTTCTGACTTGCCAAACCGAGGCACAAACGTTTCCCTCTAGAGGTAGAATATTCAGGAGAGTCATAACATCTCTTTGCAACATTGCATCCTTAAGGGCACCAGAATCAGAAACTCAACGAGAGCAAATGCTTCCCCTCAACTCTTGATCTACTACAGAGCTCAAAGCTTACAAAATGCATTGTTTAATAAAAGTAAATAGTAACATCTTGAGGCACATATTTCAGGTCTGATCTCCTTTTTACTGTGTAGCAGTTTAAAAACTGAAGAGGAGGACACCCAGGCCACCTAAAAATCTCATCCCTTTGGTCAACAAAGTAGCAAAAGGAAAGACAGATGGTTATAAAAAGCAAGAGAGGAGCACTGAAACAAAACTTGGCAACAATGTAAGCCTTTCCCCCCTCCCCACCCTCTACTCTGCAGACACCACAACATAGCAAAGATAAGACAGTAACTAACAGCATATGTAATAACTGTTACATACACCACAATTATGTTCTAGGTCTAACTTCAGCCTGCAAAGAAACAGAAGACCTGAGCTAGACAAAGAAATTGAGAGAAAGTTAATTCAGAGCTTTAACCTGGCTCTGCAGAGGCAACTAAATAGGTCTAGCGGATTCAGGGGCAGAACTTCAACCACCGACTGTTGTTTTTGAAACAAAGTGGCAATGAAGAAGAATTAAAAAAAAACCAGCAACATATTTACACAAGCAAAGCACAGAGATACAATCTTTTTTTTATTATTTACTTTAAAAAAGAAAAGTTGCATTAACACTCGGCATATATTCACTTTAAGCTAGTACTTCCTAGAACTGAAATCTACCCCTATTGCAATGGGCAGGAAAATGAAAGTGGTGTTCAAAATCTTAAATTATTGTCAGGAATCTCAGCTTTCATTTATCAGGCTCGTGTAGCTCTTAGAGTCAAGGAGAAGGCCTTGAAAACCTTGACAGAAGTACCTGATGAAGCACTGCTCATTTGAAACACTCTTCCATTGCTTTGTGGGCATTATCATTGTATCAGAACCAGCACAGCTCATGGCATTAGTTGCAGGAATTTCACTTTCAATATAAAAGGCATATTTATATGTAAAAGAGTACTATTACTGTACTACAACAGTTCATTTTTCATAGTCCCTAAGCACACAGAAAGGCTGAAGAGAAGAATTACTTCTTTTGTTCAAAGTAAGTTTTTCTAAAATTGAAAATGTCATTATATTTTACCGGCGAAAACTCTAGTTACACATCCACGCTTTTGTAACTAAATCTTAGCATAACTTAACATTTCTGTAGGTGATCATTGTAAATCATGTACCGAAAGTAATTAATATTCATCTGCTGGTGAAAACTGCACCTTCTACTAGAGCAGGGAGCTGCAAGCTGATTCAAAAGAATCAGCAATCAGACAAAAAAAAAAAAATCTTTAAAAAAAAACTAATACAGTTGATAAATCAGAGGTTATCTAGGTTTATTTTCAGTCATATAACATTAAATATTTTTCCCAATAAATACTTTCAGTTGATATACTCACATGTGTCTCCACTACTTCTAATTGCACCTACTCACTATCTAACCATTGCTAGTGACACTTCTTTCAATTCTGTTACAGGTAGCCGAAAACACAGATGGCCTGTTGTTTGATTCCATGAACATTCATTTCATCTTGTTTTTAGAAGTAGATATCACCTGATGCTTGTATGTTGTTCTCATTATAAAATTCATTTTAAGGTAAATTCTCTACCACATGAAGCACCCTTTCTTTTTTCAATAACTGCATGCAATTCTTTCCCAGTTAGCTGAACTGATGAAAAAGCAAGCTGTTTAAATCACAACCAAAGCTAAAGTAATACATATGACTCTTTACTGAAATGTGAACACCAGGTTATGTACATCTGTATCCTGGGATACATTGAGTGTGGGCAGCAGATCAAGAGAGGTGATTCTCCCCCTTTACTCTGTTCTTATGAGACTCCACCTCGAATACTGCATCAAGTTCCGGTGTCCCCACCATAAGAGGGGTATGGATTTGTTGGAACGACTTCAGAGGAGGGCCACAAAGATGATCCAGGTGCTAGAGCACCTCTGCTATGCGGACAGACTGAGGGAGCTGGGATTGTTCAACCTGGAGAAGACTCCAGGGGGACCTTCCAATACCTTAAAGGAACTCACAGGAAGGCTGGAGAGGGACTTTTTACAAGAGTGTCCAGAGAAAAGACAAGGGGAACTGGATTTTAACTGAGAAGAATAGGTTTAGACTGGATCTTAGGAAGAAATTCTTCAGTTCAAGGGTGGCAAGACTCTGGAATAGATTGCCCAGAGAGACTGTGGATGCCCCCTCCCTGGAGATGTTCAAGGCCAGGTTGGATGAGTACTTGAGCAACCTAATCTAGTTAAGGGCATCCCTAACCATGGCAGGGAAGTTGATTTAGATGATGTCTAAAGTCCATTCTAACCTAAGACACTCTATGATCTATGTATATAGGATTTGCTACTTTGAAATATAAATTAGCATCTCACTAAGTTTTAAACGTTTCCTCATCTTTGGAGGTAGACTTCTGTTACACTTCAATTGTTTAACTCATGGTCTTATTAAGAAATCATGAACAACACAAAATACATTACTCAGAAAGTAAGCATCCCAGTAGTTCCACTAGTAAAAAGTCAAAAAAAAAAAAGTCAAGGTAGTTGCTATATAATTTACAATTAAACAGCAAGTAGCTGCACATCCAGCAGATACACGGTGAAAGGATTAAAACCAGATGGTTGAAACTATTACTGTCCCTACCTCTAAATATCCTCATGAACCATCACCTGAATCAACATTTTTTTTGCAGCCTGGCACTCTAAACTGATCACTAGCCACTACCCCATCCATTTTGGTGCCACAATACTGCTCTTTTGTATTCCAGCGTTCTACAGCTGATATTCATAGAATCATAGAATGGCATAGGCTGGAAGGGACCTTAGAGATATTGAACAGGTTCGGCTTTAGAAACTGTGTCAGAAGTCTTTTATTCAGTATTTAAAATGCCCATGAGAGAAAGAAATAAATAATGTCCTACTGTTTTCTGAAAAAAAAAAATTAACACAGTTTTAACTAAAATCTAATTATTTCCTTTAACTACTCCAAGTTGACAAAAACACTTTAATTTTTACTGGTTTTAAAGACGGAAAAGTTTGATTACTTCTAGTGGTAGAAAACTGTTGACTCACCATAATTTCATCCCCATTTAAGAATGTTTCATTAAAAATGCCGACTCAGTAATTTGCACACTTCATTCTGCAGTTTTCTATATGAGCTATAAAACTTTCAATTATATAGTCCAACCTAACTGGTAAAAATCTTAATTATGAAGAGATATCCAAGGATCGCGGCTGATAAAGTATTTGTAGGAAGGAAAAGAATATAATTTTAGCTTCTCTACTTAGGCTGTTCCCACACCTTAACTGACTTATTTCAAGCGGCACACCCAGAAACTTGCTCATTTTTTATTTACCTTTCCGTGCTGCCAGGTTCTTAAAATGAAAGAGAGAATTACCAACATCAAATGCAGTAATTAGACCCACATAAACAGTCCACCACCAGAATACGCAGGATTTGTTGACCCCAACAATGCTATTCAAACTCCTTTCCAACAGCTCAAAGATGCAGAAAGACACAACAGAAGAACAAGTTCTCTTTCACAAGGCTTCTTTAAAAGTTGCTAACTCTGTAAAGCATATGCATCTGATGCATATCTCACCATCTATCTATAAAGATATACTGTCTTCTGCTGAAGAAGTTACCCTCTTTTGAACCCTACATTGAGCGAGAGAAAGGCAGGGAAGTTATTGATTGGCTGAACCAGACCCCTTTAGGTCATCTTTGCTCCTCCTTCCTCAGGTCTTACGGAAACCAGAGAGCATCCACTATTACTACTGATGAGTAGAGCATCCCTCTACATGGAGTTAGGGCTAGTAGTCTCAAAGGACTTTAAAATGGCCCAAAATGATTCACCAATTCTAGAATCAGTTACCACCTGAACCCTCTCAAAGGTTATTACTTTTGGCCACTCCATGAAAAGCAGTTAAAGAAGAATTAAAAAAAAAAAACACCCAACACCTTTTTGGCCCTCTTACAGAGTTACAACTTTTGAAAGTTTAATTCTAAGACACAGAAACAAATATACAGTTCTAGCCTCCTTATTAGCCATCTCTGAAACTTAAGAACTTCAGATACTCTCTTTCTGACAGTTGGGAAAGAAGCTGAGATCAACACATAGCCCCTTTGGTAGTCCAAAGACTTCGCTCTAGTAACAAGACGCAGTAACCATAACTTTTACGGGACGACGAACAGTCCACATTTCACTTCGGAGGACAGTAACTTCAAAACAGCCCTACTGACCTACCCACTGCCCCCAATACGG
>NW_009730068.1:0-26472 GCF_000703405.1 Apaloderma vittatum | reverse complement strand
CTTGGAGCAAGCGAGAGCTGCACAAGCCTACGGGCTCATTCAGCGCTTGGGAAGCAAAACCCGAAGGAAGCACATAACCTCCATAAGCAGATCGGGACAGTTCTGGGGTATGAGCCGTTTCCGTCCAGCATCCCACTGAAGCGTTCTTTTCAGCACGGTGTAAAAAGCAAACGGGAACCACCTCACACCCAGCTGCGACAGAGATGCCCCGAGGCTCTTGTGGGCTTCAAAGGCTGGCACCAAGCACACACAGCTTCACCATGAAGGACAATGCAAACTCAAATGTAAGTGGCGGTACAAGACCATAATCCAGAGGAATTTGATCAGATATCCGTGACCAGGCATATATCCAAGGGGTACTGAGCTGCTCACAGGTCTGCTCCGAGCTGGAGAACTGACCAAGGAAAATCTCATCAGAAAGTCTCTGCTCCGCTCCTCAGAAATCTGGGTAATGATTAGAGCATGAAACCTAGACAGTGTAAAGACTAGGTGGAGCCTTGCACATGAGCATGGCATAGGAAGTGCCAAACAACTTCCACTTCAGCAGCTTTTTCCTGGTTTATCCGTAAATAGAAAGCCTCAATATAGGAGCCCAAAATTTTATCCACCCCATTCCCCTTGCTCAAATGCTCACCATGAAGATGGCTCAGCAAGTTTTTCTCCTCCTTCCTACCTGTTTCCTTCTAATGCAACCTTCTCCCTGCCTTTCCATCCATTTCTCTCTTCCTTTTGTTAAGTCCTAGAAGCAGTTAGCAAAAGCTTTTTATTCCCAAGGAATAAGAGAACCAAAAGTAACAGCTTATTTTCAGAACCCTGCAAAAGCTCCAGTTCTGCTTCCATTACTGTGCATCACCTCCTTAGCTGGAGTGTGGTGACCTATCAGTCAGCAACTGTATTCAAATGTATTAATGCACACAATTAAGAGTCAACATATGCCAGATTTCCTGTTAAGTTTAACCTCCATGGAATAAGAGAGTCAATAAGAAGCTCCAGCTATTGGCTCTTATCTTTTTTTCCAATAGAAAAAAAAACGAAGCAGATGGCGAATACACAAATTGGTTCCTACAATACATTAGTGACCTGCTCTAATACGTTAGGGCTGAAGCAGTAGTCTAGCTAACAAGTAGCTCATATGATTTAAGAAAATCAATAATGGACAAGAAAGCTTTGATTCAATTAAAGAAATTAAGTCTTGAAATCAGTAAGAACTCCCTTTTCTGCATTCCTTTGGTTGATAATACTTCTCCTTGCTCCCTGAGGATTCTCTCACAAAGAAGTATTTATTTGATCAATGACTTTGGCAGGTTACACTCAACGTCTTGCTAAACTGGAAAGCAGCAGTTTAAGTCAGAGCTTAGGGACTCCCAGCACCAAGGGTATGGGATGGACCTCACCTGCTTCAGGGAAGAAAGGCACAGACCTCAGAAGGTGATGAGCCTGTCGCACAGTTCATAAAACAGAAAGTACTTCCACAACATGCTATCCTACTCAGAGAGCACTGAAAAAAGAATAAAAAAATTAAAGAGATAAAAGAACACAAATACAAGCCCGAGGCTGGCCCTGCTTCATTCAGGTGTTGGCAGTTCGTAGCCATCGGCAGTAACACCTCACAATCACAAGAGATGCAGAACTCGCACTCTACAGCAAGAGCCCTCACCAACGTACCTGTGTGCCTCATCAGGGCAACACACAGAGGGACAAGGTACATGACTAATTACCCACCAACACAGCATTAATTGTCTGCTTTTTTCTAGGTTCAATAAGATTCGCATTAGTACTGGCAGAAGGTAAGTCAGTAAGGAAAATACATTTCAGACATTCTGAATTTTGGTCCTGTTTACTACAAAACAGTTTGATTTAGAAAGAGCCATTCCAGAAACCTACTAGTAAAATGGCAGCAAATATCAGCATCTTACATGTAACAATGTCTAAATAGCACACTGCATGGGCCAAGAAACCCCACTAGCAATCAGCTAATGCTGGTCCCTTCTGCAGCCTGCAGAAGAGCACTTTGATTTTCCAGGGCCCCAGAGCAGATGCTAGAAGACTAAACATTGATCCCAGCAAGCTCTATACCTGAAACATTGACTCTTCTGTCCCAAGTGGGAGACAGTAATCCTCTGGTCTAGACCATGCAATTAGCATCTGTTTGATGAAAAGACAGTTACAGAAAAAACTTTACAAAAGAACTTTGCTAACATGTGAAGTGGTGGTTATCGGTAGCAACTTAATTTTTAGCCATAACCTGTAGTGACAGCTGAGGCTAAAGCAAGGCGTTGCTCAAACTGGCATGAGAAGATTCTCTGACCCAAAGACATTTCACCAAGAGAAGCAGTAAAATTTGTAGAGTCCAGATGAATGGAAACACTGACATGAAAATCATCTCTTCTAGACATCTAGCTGCAGGCTGAGCAAGACAAAATGGGATTTATTTCCAACAATAAAAAAGTATTCATTATCAGGAATGCAAGTACTAGAGGGGAAAAAAAATTTGAAAAACTGCACATCTTTCTAGACCTCAGACATCATTGCTGTTACCTGGCCAGAAATGCTGCTGGAGAAGCTGCGCTTGCAAGGAATCTCTCTTCTTTAAACATCCCAGAGCAGAGGCAGAGAACGAAGTGACCTATTCAACAGTGTTTACCAACCTACCAGAAAAGGTGTGAATCCAGCACTGCTTTTGCCCATATATCTACTCCTCGCTTTCCCAGAACGGGGAGGGGGGGAATAAATAAGTCTGGTCTATTTTCCTGCTGTCCTTTGGAAAAGCATTTATTCACATTTAATTCAAGAATCAATTGTTTTCTTTCTTGTCTTTCATATCAGGTTCAGTCCAGTCCACACTACAACCAACCTTGCATCTTCACAGCTTGAGATGATTCCTGCCGAGACTACTACGCTGCATTGGATTCTTCTAACATCTTCCCACTGCAGCCTTCATGGGAGTGCTACTGAAGGTCTCAGCGAGACGGTACTGTGATCTTCTAGCATCTTTGCTCAAGGACGGCGAATCAGGCTTTTATATGTAGAGCTGCAGGTAAATGTAGCTCCGTTAACAAGAACACACTTTGGACAACGCTCTTAGAAAGACCTTCCCTTTTCAACAGTTGAGTTTTTGTTCTCCTGACTGGCAGCATCAGAGCATGAATGTTTCAAGTTCTAGTTAGGTTCTGACCATCATCTTCCTACATTATGGTTATCTCCCATCAAAAACACCTGGTCCCCTCTGATATGCTTCTTCACGCCAGTTTTCAAGGGGGTGTAATGCAGTATTTTCAGGAGTCTTCTCCAAGAAGAGCTTTCACAAAATCAGGATCTTGTTCAAGGTTTACCAGCATCATTTCCTCCTTACCCCAAACTTAAGCTGTCACCCACCTTACACAAGGGCAGCATTTCAAATTGTCTTTGCAGCAAGTTGAAACACTAGCAAGCTAGAACTTGCACAGAGTCCATCATTTATGATTAGAGGATACATATCAAGACCAAGTCATAGCCAACACGCCCTGAAATTAACATCATCTACTACAGACAGTTTGCTTGTAGGGAGCAAACAGCCCCATTCAGACAAAGTGGAGCATCTAATATAATAGTCCACCCACCCCCAGGGGCTATCAGAACCAATGAAAGTCTTCAGCACATGGTAACACCTATGCAGTGCTGTGCTGGAAGTGCTTTAAAGCTCCTGAAAGTGCTCTGTTCTCATTAGAAAAAAAAAACAGAAAGATTAAAAGGGCTAAAAAATAACAAACAAACAAAAAAAACACCAACAAGCAAACAGTATTGTGAGACTGTCATTTGTAAAAACACCTAGACAATCAACTGAACAAACCAGCTGCCAGACTTAGTTCTTACATATTTTTGTCCACTTAAGATGTGCTTGAAACAGAAGTAATTAGTCTAGTCTTGTTTTTTGCCAGAATTTGTCCTCCAGGTTATGGCAACACAACAGTGCAATATTTGAAAAAACAAAAGACAGAACCAATAATCTTTTAATCCTTCACATGATGCTTGCTATAGAAGTTTCCAAAAGAAGGATTTACCTATAGTTAAAAGCAGTAAGTTTAATTTAGACACAGTACACATGAAGTATTGTGGACATAATAGAAAAGACTCATAGAAAAAAAAAGAAACAGTGATCTCCTTTTGGTTTTAGTACAGCTATTAAAGATTGTGATAAATAAATGACTTGTGCTAAAATTATATACAGGAGGAAGAATAGCAATTAATTTGCACTTTTGTGCAGCTCCATTTTTACATAAATTTATTTCAAGGAAATGAAGTATGTCAAGTAGAAATTACAGTCTTAATGCCAAATGCATTATTAAGTGAAAAACTCTTTCCTTCTTTTTTGACTAGTTTTTATTTGTTTTTTAGCATAATTATTTATTTGTAAAAAATTATTTTTGCATATTTCTTTTTCTTGTTAACAACAGTTGGTTTAGGGCCACTTTTCCTGCTAGAGGCAATTAGCAAACAGAGCTCCCACAGACACTGCACTCAAGGATCAGCCGCCTTTAACGTGACCGAACTTGGGGCAAGAATAGAGAGTTCTTCACAGCTCTCCTCCGGATGCGGCTTCTGGACTCTCCTCCTGGTGAGCCAGCTGATGTTCCATTAGCAGCTTTTCTGCCCCCAACACCTTAATCAGGTAAGATTAATCTGCTCACAGTGGGGCGGGTCCAGACAGAGGGTTTCATTGACAGCTGGAGAACCGTTCTTCTCCATTCAACTATGCTTTCTTCGCACATATTAGTCGTGAATTTCAACGTGTGATCATCAATTAATAAGTATCAAGTTGTCATCACTCTGTTGTCTGCAAACAAAAAAATGCACAATTTTTCATTCAGCAAGAAACACAATAGGAAACATTGACCCATACAAAACCAAGGTGAGTTTTGATCCTCCAATGCTGTGCTCTCCCATTTCAGCGTACAGCTCCAACTCCTGAACTGGGACAATCAGGCAAATACCACTACAGCACCAAAAGCTGTATATTTGCACTCCTGCTACCAGGCTAGTGCCCTCAATACTCTGCAGCATGTTATAGTAAAGTGTATTTATCATGCTCAAGCAGACAAAAATCTCCCGTTTGGCACAATGACTTCAGTGTGAAACCTGAAGTTGCACCTGGCTGGCGTTCTCAGTAACTAGCTGGCTTTCAAGTGTCCACAGCAACTGCTAGGATACCTGCCCATTATTATCTCACGCTCTCTTTTTCAGCTATGATGTCCCCCTCTGCCAGAGTACATCAAAAGTGTGAAGCTGCATTTCACAAAAGCCTCAGTATACAAGTAGCCAAGTATCCTACTGCTAAAATCGGATTTGTTACAGAATCTGAGATTGAACAAGTGTTCACATTCAGCTCTCTGTTCCTTCTCCCATAGCCTGGCTCCTTGCGTGGTGCCCGCTCTGCGCATGAGCAGGAATTTTCCTGGACTGCCTAAGGACAGTGACAAGATCCCTCCAATCTCAATCAGGGATTTGGAGGTGTGTTAGGTATCCTCAGGAATATAATTCAAAGAATGGACTTCCAGACCAGCAACCACTAGATGAGATATTCATCTCTCACCAATGCCAGCCAAAGAAAGTCCATTGCTAAGACCTCCAAAGGTCAGACATTCATAAGTGTTTCTGATAAGCTGACAGATGGCATTGAGGCACTTTGTCTCACAGACACAGCAGAGCTTTGGCATTAAGCACTAGTCCCTGGCTCGACCACATTCTCTTGCTTTCTGCTACAACTGCCAGCTAGCAGAAAAGCTTTTTAGAAAGAGAAGACTTGCAAAATCCTAAGAAGCAGAGACTTAGTTTGCTCTTAACTCCTAGGCAGTTTCATGTTATACTCTGCAGTCCCCCCATCAACTTCCACCAATTTCTCCATAGTAGTTTTCTTATGAGCAAAACACTTTAAACATGTATTTAAGCTCAGAAATGCCCTGCACCATCAGCAGACTAAAGATCTACCACCAGCTAATGCATAAGAGAACAACAGCATCCATGTATTTCACGAGCTGAACTCTGGATGCTCCAGCATTTACGAAACAGCACTTTTCAGTGAGACACTAACTGGTGTACCCCTGAGCAACACTCATCAAAAGCACCTTACTGACCTCCTGCAGCAGCAGATGAATGGCATGGAAGTCTGTTCTTTTCTGTAACCAACACTGCCATGGTCTTTTAGAAATTCATGTAGATCTGTTACTGGAAACCCACTTTGTTGGTACTTCTGAAAGAGAAAGCATTTTATTTAGAACACATGAGAAGTTACTGAGCATGAAGTGTTCTAAATTTCCTCTAGAGCATGATAGCAAAACACACACTATTTTCTTCACTTGTTCATTTTTCTTCAGAGGCAGAAAAAAAAAAAAGAACACACACTAAAACCCCAACTGTAATCCCATCCCAGAAACACCACATAAGTAGTTGGTGAGAAAAAAAATGTAAGTGACAAAATTCATATTGTTCACAGATTCTCTTACATTTTCTTTCCTATCCAAGACCAGGCAAGTGATCTCAAGTGACACTGTCATGTATTCTCCCTTGTTCACATCAGCTGCTGTGCTCAGTGTGAGTGCTCTGGGCTCATTTTCCCCAGGAACCCCAGTGCTGGATTTGAAGGGCCCTAACATGGATATTCAACCTGGCCACTGAGTAACTGCTCTGCAGAACCAGTTCAGCGCACAGAAATGGCTCCCCATTGACCCACAGGAAGTGCTCAGAGGGAAGATTAACAGTAAAACACTTTTGCAAGTCAGATCATTCAATAAACTTAGAAGCACAGGCAGTTAAATTTCTATTTTGAGACGCTTAAAAAGTGGAACTCTTGTGCAGCCTGGAAGCTGTGGTTCATGTCAGACTAGCCTAATTCTGCTGTCAGTTTACCTGGTACTAAGGATGATTTTCCAAACCAATAATTCCTTAGTCATTTGGATGACTACCCAGTCACCCCCCTAATTTCACCACAGACTAAGTTAAAAGATTTTAATAGTCTCACCAGTCATTGTAATTAATGCTAGATAGTATGGCATTCAGCGATTAACAAAAATGAGTACAAAACTTATTAAAAGTGTAACAGGGGGAAAAAAAAGTTTTACCTTTATGGTGTCATAGGAGTCAGTAATGAGCGCAATAAACAGGCTGAGGATCATGTATATAAACAGACTAATGAAGGAGTACAGATATAACCGACTGAACACCCACACCAGTGTGCTCTTCTGCTGGATTTGAGCAAATGTTGCAAACATATCATCACCATTGACCAAAGAAAACAGACACTCTGCCACTGTGTTCAGATCTTCAAACTAGAAAATAATGGGTACAAATTATTAATAGAATGTGAAGATCAATCATCCAGATTAAAGGAAAAGCAAAGTGTTTAAAAAAGTGATTTTTTTTTAGCTTTACTCATAGCAGAAGAGAACAGCCAACCCAGTCAATTGAACGCTACCACACTTTGTTTCCTGTACATAAAGACCAACACATACATGCCAGTAACAGAACCATGTAGAAATACAATTTTGGCTAAGCATTATACATTGACATCAGAAATAAGAAGATTCATTATCAAGAAATAAACATACAATGCTCAACAGGCAAAATAGATGGTAACTGACCACCACAGAATGTTTAAGTTACCGAATCTTAAGCTACTTCAACTCTGCAAGAAAACATTGTGTTTGCCAAAGCACGTAGGTGAAGTGATTTCACAGAAACTATATAGTAAATCAGCAGTGGTATGCTGCCAACAGAATCCACATGCTCTCGTTACCCAGCTCTTCAGCATTAGTGGAGTAGGGGTAATTAATCAATATTGTATTAAGAAGTTAAAGATAACATATTGCTCCAACAGTCTAAACTACATTTTTCTTGCAGTAGTATCATTCATCTGCCATTCAGAAAACTCTGAGCTGTAGGTAAAAGCTATAGCTCTACTGTGGAACTACTAAGCACACTGGGTAAAATTACAATTTCATTTCAAGGACACCCTCTTAAATTCCTCCATTTCTCCATGCTGGAACATGCCCTGAAGCGAAATTCCATTCGGCAGTCAGGTAAGCACACTACCCACCATCACTCTGTCCCTCCAAAATAACTGGATTTGTTACTGTATGTTACTGGACAATGTGAATGCACAATGTTTCAATGTAGCTATTCTCAGTGAAGTAACATGATCACACTCAGTTGAACTGCAGAAAAAAACAGGATGTCAAGAGGCACGTTTGTCCAGAGAACATATTGTTGCACAGGAACAGCAAGTCGGGTCTCACCTATGACTTATTATTTATTTTTAAAGCCATTATGAGACCCATTAGAACATTATCTAAGAAGCAGTGTATCACAAGCAATTCTTGAGTAACCCACGGGTTTTGAAACACGGGTAGAGAGAGAAACCTGCTCAAGATTGCTCACCTGTAAAGCCCCTGGACTGACAACAAAAAACCACCAAATTCCCACTCCCTCTCTTTAGCTGTAGTAGGAGGAGGTGGGAGGAGGTGGGAAAATCCAAACAAACACATACCTCACAACAAAAACCCACAATAAAGCAAAACACATGTACTTCCATGTTTTTGAGCTAAGGCCTCCAGAATCTTCGAGCACAAGGACCTCTCTCCTGTGTACCTGCAGAGCAGGAAAGGCTCTTCCCATTTGATTCTACAATTTCTACCGGGGACAGCTGTGCTGCACAGTGCCATGCTGCCTTCCAGTGGGTACTGGGAATTATCAGAGACTGAAAACCCCACACAGCTGCACTTGCTCTCCTTGACATCCATCTGTGGTGTTTAGCGAAAGGTAACATTGGCATAGATAAGTGTTTTACTGACTACACTTCCTGTTGCTCAGATAATTAATGTACTTGCTCCAGGGAAGCTAAAACCACATTTATGCTGTGCCTGTTAGAAAGAACTGAGCCTCTAGCATGCCTGAGGATCCCAGACTATCCAGCATCGCACAGAAACATGTATCATCATCAACTTACAATACATATAGACTGAATACCTACATTTCTCAAAGGAGAAAGTTACATTATGTTACAGGGATCCAAGCTCTGAGAGTGTAAGAAGCTGAAGCAAGCACTGCAGCATGTTTCTCTCATAAAGTATAGACTGCATGCAACCAAAAAAATCAAAAATGATAAGTTACACATTGGTTACTGATTAATAGACATCTAGAATTAATCACAGCAGGAATCTGCCCTTTTTCAAACTGTCACATAGAGCATCTGTCAAGAAAAAAACCCCAAGCTTTGCAGATTTTTTTGCCTGTGTTTTGGAATATTTAAAGCCTTACTGCTGTACCCAGGCCTCAGACAAGACAACATACCATGCACATGCTTTGGTATGAAGCTTAAAAAACATACCACCAAACAAAACAAACCAACAAAACCAACTCACAATACACCCCCGCCACAGGAAGCCAAGTGAACAAGACAAGCATTCATCCAGCCCTTCACAAGCTAAAAATCTGGGAGCTGAAGTTACATGGCACAGGCAAGATTCAGAAAAACAAAGTCAGGGTCAAGTCGATTCCCAGACCCGGGACCAGTGAACTAGTACCTCTTTAGCCCAACTGAACTGGGACTGCCAGAAGAGGGCGAAAGAGATACTAAACCAGTTTATCTCTAGTCCCCAGTCAGACATTGCCTGGACAAACCACCCCACTCATCACAAACGCAGCCTTGTGTTTGAGATTATATTGAGTTCAAGTACACAGTGAGAGAAAGAATATAGTTTTGTTAAACAGAGCAGGCAGCAGGAGGTATGCATGGAACTAGAAACACTCCCATATTCTTCATGTTGCAGCTTTCAGACAAAAAAAAGACCTATTTCTGTTGTCATAACTAGGAACCATGCAAACACATCATAAAACCAGAAGAGGAATACATACCTTTTCATGGTAAGGTCCCAGGACAATCCAGCCACAGAAAGTATAGCCAAGATAAATCATCCCAGCACAACAACAAAACCTGAGCACTTTGGGCAGTGACGCCTGCATAGTTAAAATGAGCACCTACACATCAGGGCAGAAGAAAAGAAAAAAAACCCTTCAAGTTAGGGACACCTGTGTAAGAGTGACAAATACATCCCTTAATTATTGAATATTTGATTCCTGCCTTACATTGTAGGTTTGAAAATATCCCAGGTATCTGATGACTCCAACCCAGACAAATAAAGTCGATGTTCCAAGTAAAATGCTGCAGACATCGTAACTTGTGAGGTTCTGAGGGATCCAAACAGAGCAGGTGGTCAAGTTAAAGCGGCAGGTATGTCAGCTTGCCAGCTATTCAAGTTCCAGCAGCTCAAACAAACAAAGCAGCGCAGTCCAATAATGAAAAGTGGTTGCTACATCACAAAAATCAGACCAAAGTGAACTGCAGTTATTCAGTGAGATCACCCAAATGCAATAGTGCTGCAAACAAAAGGACATCTACAATAATATTCTTGTAGTTCTGCATGAAGAACCAACGCAATTACACCTTGGTTATGACTTAGTTGTAATATTAGGTTGAGTATCTCCAAGTTTGTTTGTTGTGTTGTGGTTTTTTTTTTAAAAAAAAAGGCTTATATATGCAATTGTTGGGCAAATAAGTACTCATTCACTATTTAGTAGAACATGAGCCATCATTTAAATGAAAAGCGAGCCTCAGGACTACAGCCCTTTCCACGCTATACACATTTACACCTCTGAACAGGTTGCCAGCTCCTTGGAGCCTGATCATCATTTTTACTACTGGCGAGGTTTATAACCAATTCCACTTGCTTTTTACTTTAGAAGACTTGAACTGGCTGCAATAAGCACAAAATGCCCACTTAGCTGAAGATTTCCTACCCTTACCGCCCCCAGCTCGCCGTACAGCTAGAGGCTCGCAGTTGCTTCCTCTGAAGGCCTCTCTAGGCACCTGCCCTTTGAGCCTCACTATACATGAAGCGCTACCTACCCTGTCTTTCCCAGAATACAAAGTTTTGTGAACACATGAATTGTTGACATACAATCCTATTGAAGAAAAAAACAAACCCCAGCCAACCAACAAAGCAAAAATCCCCTGAAGAGCTGCCAGCTGGACAAAACACACAAATTTCAGCAAGCTCAGACTGGGAGGTCAAAGTCTAGTAAGTGACACTTGTCTGTGCCTGTAGTCTGGACAGGCCAGAAAAGTAAGCTGCAACAGCCATGTTTTCAGTCCCACGAGCTAAATCAAGAGTCCTGTTACCAAGTGGGATGACTCCTGGTTTTCCTGTACTACTTCTTACAGCAATAACACAATCCAAGTTGGTTTCCTTTATTAGGAATTTTCTACTACAAATCCTATACCAGGGATTAGGAAACTTAGCACTGTGAAAGTAAAGTGTTTAAATAGCTTACATGGTCTTACTGAAAAACTTCAGGGAAAACGGACTGAAACTAGTTATCAGTCAAACTAGCACTAGTAAATGAAATAAGAAGTAAGAAATTAAATAAAAACTAGCAAAAGTAAACAAGATGACTAGTGACTATGACAGCTGACTTCCATTCATCCCCAAGTTAAGACACATTACATGTGTTTGTAACAAGACTGGTATTTTATCCGAATTATTAAACTCTCACCTTGGCTTTTATTTCCATTTTTAGGATTGACCCAATGATTGTCATCACATCACTGATAATTACCAGCACATACCATCCATTTATGAACTCCAGGCGATCAGCATGACAGACATGACGCTTATATTTCTCCAAGAAGAAGTTCACAAATCTCTATGAACAAGCATTTAGATGTTTAGTTACAGGTCACCTTGGACGAAAAATATGTACAGATGCCCCAGCAGCATAGCAATTTTCACATACCCCCTTTTACCATCATGGTTTCTGGAATAATAGCTTAAAACTCATTCTCAATAGCAATTGAAATAAACAGGAAAAAAAGTTAAGATTGGTTTAAGCTAGTGAAAACCAACTTGCCACAGAACAGCTGACCTCATAACCGGTCCCTGCTAGTTTAGCCGTGGCTTGTTATCCTCTTCTTAGCCCCCCTCACAAAAGTTTCTATCCACCTCCAACAAAGCAAGGCCACCCAACTAAAGGAGTGAAAGAAAATTAATAACTCAAATACAACTATAAGACAGAAGCTCTTACATCCAATAGAGCTGACGATATCACTTCCCACACCCAACACTGCCTATATGCTTTCACTTGCTCTTTTTGCTCATGAATAAATGCTCATGTCCCTGTTCCTGACAGCAGTTTGACAAGGCCTTTGTTGAACTGCATCCTCTTCAACCTTTCTTGTCTACGAGCTACAAAAAGCATATGTGGAACAAGATAAGCAATATCTGTGCTTTCATATGCTATGTATCCTGAACTCTTTCCAACTCTTTCCAACATGAGCCGCATGCTTGCAAAGTTTCTATCAATGATTATAAACTGGCCCATATCAGGGCCCAGCTTTTGTTTCTCCATCAGTAGCTGGACCAGAAAAGCCAATTCTGCTTACATGAAGCTCTGCAAGCAGCAGGGCTAGTCTGTTTGCACAGGAGGGTGAGCAAGGAAGAAAAGTAACAGCAGATGGTGATCAGAGATTGTGGAGGGAGAAGAAAGAAAGAACTGAAAAAGGGTGGTTCCAACCCTAGAAAGACCAAAAAACCCAGCCAGAATTAGAGTCTATGTTATGCTTTACATTTTCTCCAGTTAGAGCTGGCATTGAGGGATGTTCTTGAAAGCATTTATGACGAGATCTCTACAGGAATTCTACTGTGAAGCCAGGAAGGGAAGAATTCATGTTTTGAAGGTACAGGATGCACTGGCCTTTAGCAGCAAAAAGACTCGGAAGTTTTTTGTGTAAAATCTTGAACAAAAATGAAAAAAGTCTCCTTCTGCCCTCCAGAGACACAACACAATACTTCACATTACAGCACTACATAGAATTAAAAACTCATTCAGCTAGCAACTGGTCGTCACAGACACCTACACATCCTTTCTAGAGATACTCAGCAAGAGAGCAACATCCTAAAACAGAAACACTACCCACTACTTCAATCCATATTACTTGACTAGACTAGCAGCAAAACAGACAAAGTAATCACCGAGATTACAAGCACTGTACTTACTTTTTGTAGTCTCAAGGCAAGAACAATGGATCGTGTGCAGAGAATGAGAGAAGCAAAACAACTTAAAATGACAAATCCATCAAAGACTAGAATATACTGAGTGTTCTTCTGGAGAACTGTAAAGAGTCAAAGAAAGTAGTTAGTCTTTTCACATCTCAGCACAAATTGCTCCAAAATGTCACATATTTTGCATTTAAACACTCTCACCCCATAAACACATGGGTTATAAGAAATATTATTTCTGCAGCTATGGAGATTGAGTCACAAGAATGAAAAGCATGATCCAGTTTTTCAAAATAAAACCAAAAATGCATATATCAATACAAGTGTTCCCTTTTCACATTAAGTTCATCTGTCCATCTGTACTCTAAGTGTTACATGTATACAGGGTAAGAGAAATGCAGATTTTGGCCCACAGCAACATTAAAAATGAGAACTAAACAAAACATACCACCTCATTTCTTATTCCATGAAATCAGAAACTGGTCTGACTTTCTGTACTATATTCTTTTCATCCATAGCCTATAAGGCATCATGCAAACCCAAATCAGGTGTTTCCTTGGCTTACCCATATCAGTGGATGAACAGGATGGGCAAAGTCTTGCTAGAGAGACTGTTACAGAACAGGGGAAATGATGGGAGATGTGTGACACTTATCACGTAAACACACGTCCACTGTACTTACCTGAGCCAAATATGTGCCAGTCTTTACATTCCTGAATATCAGTATCACTATCAAAATAGATTTTGATTTTTCCACTGTGGGCTCTATTATTGAAAGTTATCTGGAAATACAAAAGTATATCAGAAACAAGACTAACAAAACTTCATTTCATAAAAAAGAGCTCGGTAAGTGCTTTGACATAATATATATTAATATTTATTGATCAGGTAAGCTTTAAAAAAGCTGTCACCATAAGTGTCAGTGTAGATGTAATCTGAGAACATGTCACATAAAGCATAAACAGAAGTATTCCAAGATACAAAACTTCAAGTTTAACCTCCAGGAGAATAAAAATTACTTCTCTCCTTCTCAAGTTATGAAGTTAATGGCTGGAGTATGGTACAGAATAATATTGCATCATGACAACACCATTTCAGTAACCTTTAGGAAGGAGGGGTAAGCATCAGGACATGCTCAAGTGCTTTTCTCTTGCTGTCTAAATACAAGGATATTGACCCACCCTCACCATAAGCTCTTGTTATATATACAGTGGTGGAAGTGCTATACTCCATACTCACTTACAGTATTTTGAAACACATAGCAGTCAGGCAATTCACGGGCATGGATTGTCTGTAAAGCGATGCCTTTCAGCTTGAAAGAGATTTCAACCTGTATAAGCCTGCATGTTTTAAAAAGTGTATAAATATATATATAAATGCACACAAAAATACACACAGACACAAAGCAAGGAAACTGCACAACTCGGAATCCACCATATTCATATGAAAGAACAGGTTTAAAAATAAAAAAAGATTCCCACCACTGCTTTACCTGTAAAATTCAAGATTGAAAAAAGAGGAGTTCAGCTTCAGTTCAGCCTTCTTACCAGCTAGCTCCTGTGGCTTAAAAAAGATACATTCTGGGAGGAGAAAAGGAAAAGTTGTCATCTTAAAAACTTCATACAGAAAGTGGGATAAAACTAGATAATCATGACAAGTCCTAATCAGGCAAAATGTTAATTTTGAGCAAACCTATCCATGAAGAGCCCCAGCTAGTGGGATGAGAACCAGGTTCATCATTCTGGTTTTGGCCAGAATAGAGTTAATTTTCTTCATAGTAGCGGGTATGGGCGTGTGTTTTGGATTTTTGCTGGAAATACTGTCAATAATTCAGGGACGTCTTTTTTAGGGCTGAGCAAAGCTTGCATGAAGTCAAGGCCTTTTCGGCTCCTCATCCCACCAGCGAGGGGGCTGGGGGTTCTCAAGAAGCTGGGAGGGGACACAGCTGGGACAGCTGACCCCGAGGATGTTCCAGACCGTATGATGTCATGCTCAGCATATAAAGCTGGGGGGGAAGAAGGAGGGAACATTCTCAGTGATGTCATTTTCTTTCCAAGTCCCTGTTACATGGGATGGAGCTCTGCTTTCCTGGAGATGACTGAACACCCAGCCTGCCCACGGGAAGGGGTGAATGAATTCCTTCTTTCACTTGGCTTGCATACATGGCTTTTGCTTTACCTGTTAAGCTTCTAATTCTCTCTCCCAGCCCACTGGAGGGGAGCGAGCAAGCGGCTGCATGAGCCTTAGCTGCCAGCTGGGGTTAAACCCTGACATTCGTGTAGCAAATCTCAAGAGGCCAACAGGATGGACTGGGTTCCAAGAGGCAGTAAGGACACCCACCCACTGACAGTATGGGCTGACCAGCATTCAGAATTCTGTACTGGAACTTTCTGCCCGAGGAGGGGGAACCAAACCAAACCACAAATCCACCCACAACCCACTACTGGCAGCAGTCGGCAAGAGCTTCCTACAGTCTACACAGTTGCCATTTCTAGGGAGGTACCAAAACCCAAGAGGCGATCAGGCAAAAAGGCCTGACAATGGTCCTCTGACTGCCATGCGAAAACCTATTGGTTTTGAACTTCACCGATTCAGCATTAAATAGAAGTACTCCACAGCAAGGCATTTTTAGTACAATACAATACCTGTTTCAGTAGAAACATCTATGTTCAACGTGTCGTTGGAAGGAAGCATTGTGCCTTTCTTGTACTGTTGTTTACATATTTTTAAACCTGATCCTTCACTTTCATAACCAAGTGTCCCCAGGGATATGTTCTTTAATTGCTTGTACTAGTTTAAAAACAAAATAGAAGCAGAAGTTACATAGATAGTAACGTTTTTCGTGTTAGATAGTAACCTGCAATAACAAAATTATGTTTCACTATGCCCTTTACTTTAAGAAAAAAAACAAACAAACCACCCACAAACCAACCCCCCCAAAAATCTATCCTTTCACTTAAAATTTGTAAATTGATAGTGGATATCTCATGGGAACACTCAAGAGGGCTGCTGGCCACTAATTAGTAGTGATTGGCATCCTGGTGATACAGCGACTGGGAGCTGCACACCCTGGGCTGCCTGCAGAGGGTTACCCAGGGCCGGACAGCAAGCCAGCAGACAGCTTTTGATGAGATGCCTGGCATGAAAAGTCACACATTCGCTATATAACCAGCAAGCAAGGAACATAGCTTGGGCAGCCTCCAAAGAAATTTAACCTGCCTGCTTTACACAAGCACAGAAGCAACTGAAAACATGCCTGTGAGGAAGGGACCTTCTTTTTCACTTACTCTACACACAACACAAACCACCTTCTTCATATGCTAAGAAACACATGGAAACAAGGACTAGAAGTGAAAGCAAATAAAGCCAAGCCAAGCCAAACACTTCTCAAGCATGGATCAGCCGTCAGCACCACTGAATAACCCCTTTCAAGGCCAGTCCTCTCCCGACTTGCCTTCCACATGCCCTCAGCATCTGCTGGACACAAGATCCTCTGATCCTTGGAGTCACAACTTCCAGTCTTGCACGAGCAAGGCAAACCCCTGGGGCACAGTTTGCCCTGTGGTTCTTGACTGTTCGACAGCTGAGGAGAAAATGACTAACCATGAATGCAGCTAACATTGTCCAAGAGACACCAGATAGACCCATGGCCCTCTGAGGAAGAAGGCATAAATATCTAGTAATTCTTCAGTTTTTATCACTACCTCACCTCGTGAAAGAGCTGAGGGCAGCATACAGCACTGGTCTGCTCTGAAGGAAGCATTTAGCTTGCCAGCTCTGCAGTAAATAAATGTGAGAAGTCAGACAAGGCTTCTCATTCCTTTAAAAAAACCTTTTCATCTGGCTTGGATACAAATTAGACCCTTTTCTCCTCAAACACAGATTTGTTATTATGTATGTATTCAGTCATCCTATTTCCTCCTTTCTGTAAGCACTACGGCCACCAGCCCATCTTGGGGGATACAAAATCCCAACAGTCATTAACAACCACAGGTACCATGTCCAAAGGGAACTGCAACAGGAACTACCATGTTTCCATCTAAAGCGCTGCCTCTCACTACTGCTTCCAAGTCCTCACCGCTGGGCTTACGGCAAATTTAGACAGCCCAGGAGAAAAGCACAGCCTCCATACCCTGCAAGAACATTACCTTAACTCAGAGTAAACTAAGGTAGCCCAGCCTGACCAAGGCAGATCAAGTCAGTGGAAACAGCAGTTAGTCGCAACTCCACACCCCTCTGAGGACATCTCCAAATCACTGCGTCTGACAGCTGCTCCTCCATCCACGCGTGCTTTCAGGCTCTGCCCTCCTGACTGCGCAGCCCTTATGTCTGCGTTACTCACATGCCACTTTCAAACATTACAAACCAGTAAAAGCAAAACTCCTGTTTCTGCATTTCTAAGCAGCCTCAGACAGAGCAGCCAGCAGAACATCCTGGTCCTACAGACTCTGCTGCAGGGCAGGGTACAAGCAAAACTCTGCACACCTTCATTTTAATAGAAGACAACACAGAAGAGGAGTAAGGAAAAGCTGTGTACTCTTCCAACTGGAAAACCATGTTTATTTTTTGTGGTGTTTGGTTTTTGGTTTTTTTTTTTTTCCCCAAAGTGTGAAAATATCCCAGTGGTACATTACACAAAGTCTAAAATTCAGTTTGTACAACTTCAGTATTGCTGCATGCTGTTACCATCTTTTGTAATACCATGTCCTTCTGCTTACATGACTCCTGAAATCCCCCCCACCAGCCATGCATTTCAAATTAAAACAAAGCATTAAAACCTATGTCCACTTTGAAATTTAAAAAAAAAAATTAAAAGCCTTTCCTTTAGGTTAGGAGTCACCTGACCTGGGCCTTCCTAGAAGGCATCCTTTAAGAAAAAAGCCAAACAAACAAAACCCCCCAAACACAACACCAGTCAATGTTCACCTTGAGGAACACTTTGAAGCCTTACACGTGAAAATAAGAGCCTCTGGATCTCCATACAACACTACAGAACACAGATTGTACAACTTTAATCTCCTTGAAAGATATGTCGACATTTATACAACACAGACATTTTATGAAGAGACCTTTTCCTGACGCCTGTGTCCAACATTGGCTCATTCTTGAGGATATAAAGCTATTATTTCTCTACTGTCTTCTATATGGACTTCACCTCAGCCTTAGCGCCTACAAAAGAGGGAAAGTGGGAAAAAGCAAGCAAGCAAGGAAGGAAAAAAAAAAAAAAAGGCACAGTTTATAGCAGAAATAGTAGCAATAATGAGAGTTCAAAGGAAGACTGAGAAAACTACTTCAACACTCATTTAATATAGCAGGGGTGAGAGTCCTGGCCTTGTCCAGCACAGCAGATCTGTTGGTGGCTCTGCTGCAGCTTAGAGGAGTTGGCAGAGGAGCAGCAAGTCCCCACCTGAGAGGTACAGCCTTCCCACCACCGTGACTGCCCGATGCTTGCTGGGCATAACTGATGGCAGCAAAACTGTTTTAAACCAAGCATCAGAGCTTATGCCCCAAGGTCAGGCAAGACAAAAGGTAGTTTAAAGCTAATTTCCATCCATCCAATATGAATCATTTCTGAGCTTACTGTCATCCCCAAACACAAAAGACACTTCATTTTCCACACACACACTCTCCTCGTGACTTCTGAATACACGATTAAATAAAAAAAAAAAAAGTTTGTTGAATTTTCATCCTCCATTTACTCACTTTCCTCCCACAATTGTAAAGGGCTTGTTCCTTAAAATACCATTCCTAACCAGGGTGAGTGCCTCTGCATTCCTGGAAGTACCGTATTCCCCATTTTGAGGCCTCTGGCACTCACTACAAAGCTGCAATTCAGTATAGCTGTAAGCACAAATTTTTTGAATACCATACATAGGTATATTCAGGCCCATTGCTCTTCAAGGTAAGACACAAAGAAATGTTCCAGTTCATGCAAGATGAGCAATTTTCAAACTTTCTGAATTTCAGTACCACACGCTACCCGAGTTAAATTTTGGTTTAGATTCATCTCCCAAATACAAAAATGCAGACATCTACATATAAATTTCAGGACACTCCACCTACACCAATTGTCTGAAATATGAAAACTGATATCCAAGAATGGAGACAGAAAAACAGAACCTTAGCAGAACTTCATAGCTGTAGCTTCGGCTTTAATACTGTTCATTATTAACACATGCACTTACCTGATTAATAACATAAAAAATGCTATCATAAGCATCCTGTTGTGTATATATACTGCAGCTGTAGTCATCTTCATCAACTCCAGAATAGCCTTTCAGGAACAGGTGTTTAAAAGCAACAGTATTCTCCTCTTTGAATGAGACCACCAACTGGTTACTCAAACCAAAAAAAATAAGCTGACAAAAGAAAAAAATAATTTGAACATTGAACACTGGTCAAGCATCAACATTTTGGAAACAGCTTTTAATTATAACAGATACAAAACAGAAATGTGTCTGTTGCTGTAACCCTGTTACAACAGCAGCAGAGAATCTGTTAACTAATGCCACAAGAATACTAAAGTCAATGTTACCACATGCAAGGCGAGAGAAACAAATCTGTCTCCTACTGATTCAAAAAAAACTTACAGTGCAGCAACTAAACAAACAGCTAGGCCACTGCCACCTTTCACATATCCTGGACGAACTACTCTAAGCGGAAATTGCTAAAACTTTTCCTGAGGATACAAACGGCAGGAAAGCCTGCCACCTCAGGACCACAGAATGGCCTAGGCTGGAAGGGACCTTAGAGATCAACTAATCCAACCTCCCTGTCATGGGCAGGGACGCCCTTGACTAGACCAGGCAACCTGGCCTTGAACACCTCCAGGTAGGTGCCCACATCATCTCTGGGCAATCTATTCCAAAGTCTTGCCACCCTCGTACTGAAGTATTTCTCCCTAAAATCCCGTCTAAACCTATTCTCCTTCAGTTTAAACCCATTTCCTCTTGTCCTATTGCTGGACACTCTTGTAAAAAGTCCCTCCCCTGCCTTCCTGTAGGTTCCCTTTGGGTATTGGAAGGCAGTTATAAGGTCTCCCTGAAGTCTTCTCTTCTCCGGGCTGAACAATCCCAGCTTCCTTAGCCTACTGTTGTATCAGAGGTGCTCCTTACGGTGGGGACACCAGAACTGGACACAGAATTTGAGGTGGGGTCTCACAAGAGTAGAGTAAAGGGGGAGAATCACCTCTCGATCTGCTGGCCACGCTCCTCTTCCCAGGACAGGGTTGGCCTTCTGGGCTGCATGAGTGCACTGACAGCTCTTGTTGATCTTCTCATCTATCAACACCCCCAAATCCTCTTCATGGCCACTCTCAACCCACTCTGTGCCCAGTTTGTATTTGTGCCTGGGATTAGCCCGGCCCAGGTGCAGGACCTTGCATTTTGACTTGTTGAAGCTCCTGCAGTTTGCACTGGCCCATTTCTCAAGGCTGTCGAGGTCCCTCTGGATGGCATCTCTTCCCTCTAGTGAGTCCACGGCACCACACACCTTGGTGTTGTCAGCAAACTTACTGAGGGTGCACTCAGTGCCATCATCCATGTCGCTGACAAAGATGTTGAACAGCGCTGGACCCAGAACAGACCCCTGAGGAACTCCATTTCTCAGTGGTCTTCATGCAAACATCAAGCCACTGACACCAACTCTTGGAGTGTGACCCTCTAGTCAGTTCCTTACCCAATGCCCTGCTATGGGACAAACTCCTGCACCTTCTTCCTACCTGTGGCATGGCACAGGATTAGAGCAAACCCAAGTGGGTCCCAACAGCAAACAAAACAAACAAACAAAGTCACCTGTCTGGCCTAGGTGCTGGTTCAGGAGGCTATAACAAGAAGCAGCAGCACACAGCAGAGTTGCTACTCAGGATTTGTGTTGCCCTACTATATGGATGCTCCCATTCTCTCCACAACCAAGGAAAACATATAAACAGAGCCTAGAAGCTGAGAAAAAAAAAATCCAGCAACAAGATTTTCTTCACTGGCATGCAGCAAGAGGATATCCCAAGCCCCAAATAGCTAACCCTTCACCCTAGATTTAAACTACTTACTAACAGCAAATGTAAAACCATCTCATTTCTGCATGGAGTTTCCAAGCCCCACAAGAAACTGGCAGAAGTAGAGAAGAAGCAAGAGTGAGAAACTGCAAGCAAAAGAACTGTCAACTTAGGAATCCCCCAAAGCAAACAGGCAGGCTCCACTAACATCCAGATTTCTTCATTTAAAACAAAGGAAACTGAAGAGCACACTTTTTTTTTCCTCCCTTCACTGGAATACTTCATATATTGTCCTAGAAAGTAATTGCTTAGATCTGGGCCAGGGTAAAAGAATACATTCAGCGGGGCTGTTTAGTGCAAGGCTGTTTGGTTGTACAGCAGAGTCACAGCCAGGAAAAAGAAAAGAGGATGTCAGCTCTGCCAGGCCTTCAGATTAAGAATTGAAATTTCATTCCTGTAGTCAAGTTTTAAATCAATTACTTATATCTTCAACTGACTGCAAGAAAAAAAAAAATCACTAACTGTATGCAGCAAATAAATCTGCAACACTCTAGTATCTCTAAAAAAAGTTAGGGATCTTCCAGCTGCAGTAAGACATACTCAGCAGCATTTCCTTGGGGGACTCTGTAGGGGATTTCAGCACAGCGTTGGAATAAAACTTACTCTCCACACTGAGACAGAAGCCTTTTCTGCTTTTCAGTCAGGCACAGGTTCCCCAACTGCTGCACCCACCAAAGAAGCTACTAGCGACATGACTAACAGGCTGGCATCAGGCAGAAGCAGCTAAAAGATGGCTTCACTTATTCCTAGGTTGTCCTTCAAGGGTCTTGCACTCACTCTGAAAGACAGAGACGCGTGTTGAACCGTTCCACTCACTATTAGCTCACATTTAAGACCTTCCTGCAGAGCGGCAACATGTTTTCCTTCAGAAACTCTATTTTCCTCTTCTTGCTGACTACCTGTCTGGCACCTGAGCAAGACACAGGGCTGATGAGAAAAATCTTAAGTGGCATCCCAGAAAATCTTGTGCCCATTGAAAGCCAAGCAGCAGAACACCTCTTCTGCTCACAAAGCATAGCAGGGAAGTGGGACAGCAGACAAAAATTACATGGTTGGCAATTCCCCCAAGAACATAATTCAGTAGGTCAGGACAGACTGAAAGTACTGAACTTTTGCAAAGCCATGAGAAGTTTCATTTTGTCTCATTGCTCACACAAAGGTCACCACCCTGTCTTCCTGAAGGTGGCAAAGATGGGGCACCCTCTCCTCTTAGCTAATGCTGTGCTCGCACTGCCAGCCCCCTCCTCCCCCCCCACCTCCATACGCTCCCTGTTCCCAGCAGCTCTGTCAATATGGGCTGCAGTTGTGTCAGCACTGCTGTAAATAGCTTATTTTAGCTAGTCTTGCCTAGACAGACTGACCACTGCATCCCAAGCTCAGTCAGGACTCCGGCACAGCTGCAGCAGAACCCTTTCAGGTCAAAGGGGCCAGAGCACCTGCTGCGTCCTTCCACTGGGCAGACGAGCAGGAGTGGTTGGTAAAAGGCAGGGACATGTAAGCCAGGGCTACGCTTCATTCTAGTGGGGCAAGTCCAACACAAAGCTGGAATCTCACGACTCAGCATGTTTTTTGGAGTTGTATCTTTAGCTGTTCTTGCAGTGTCAGATGTCAAGAGTCCTGCATTTCAAAGGTCCAAACTAGTAATTTCTATGTGTCCCATTTTGTTTCCCTCCACCTCCAGTCACCATTTCTTAGTGGACTTTAAAATAACCAACTACACTGTAGTACCAGCATAATTTAAGAAAAACATGCTTTTCTTTGCCTCTATCTAGGTACCCAACTGTTTGAAATGCATCATCTGACAACAGAAGCAAAGGGCACGTCTAATTCCTGTAGCCCAGCCATCCCCATCATCACCCGAGAATGTAGCATTTTCACATTAAACATGTACATGCCAAGTTACCAACTAGCTTTCAAGAAGTATCACTTTTGAAACAGTTCAGTGAAACTGTAATCTGTGAGTCTAACAAGAAGCCTGATCACAGTGCTAGATTTAGTGGGGATTTGCCTTTAGGTGTTGTCTTAGAAACAGTAAAATATCTGGTCAAACACTCCTTCTAATCTCCATGAGGCTCCTATAATTTAGTGTTATTCTTCGCTCTCAACACACCTTTCACAGTATTTTTTCTTTCTGGACTGAAGCGGGAAAGTTCAAGGCAGTCACAAACATCCAGGGATGGCAAAGGCCCAGAACCACAGACCAGCTTCTCCTGCAAATCACTGCTGTGCTCTCTAAGAGTGAAAACAGAGGAGGGATTACCTGTGTAGTAACCATGAGGATCTTCAAAATCTGCAGAGCCAGTTTCCACGGTATTTGATGTCTTGCTCTGTATTTTTCACATGGGTTCATGAAGTAAAACTTCAAATCCTCTTTCAAGGCCGTCTCTTTTAGATCTAAATCTGACTGAGCCATCATATCTCTGCCATAAACAATATGTTGATTAGAAGCCAGCAGAACACTTTGGCAGGCAATTTCCTCATATTACAGTTTCACCTCAGATCACTGTGTGACATGAAAGCTCTCTAACAGTTTTCTGTTTGTTCGTTTTACAGCAAAATGCAATGATCACATAACTGAAAACCACTCAACCACATTAAATCATCAAAACACAACATTTAGACAACTATTTTTCAGGAAAGAGGCACCAAGTTAGAGGAAGTATAATACTAATAGCATGCCTACATTTATGTCTTTCTTAAATTTAAATACCTGAAATAGAGGCAGGCCACTGTTAGCACATTTCTCTGAATAACCCGCATTCTACCACTAGAAAAAGGAGTCTTAAAGACTAAACAGCCAGGGCAGGCTTCATAGCATGCTTCTGTTACAGACATGCAGCTTTAAGGGCCTCACCGGTATTTATTTATTTAAATATCTGGGCACATAAAAATCAGAGGAACAAGCACAGAGGACTGTTGTTGTAGGTGCCTTACATCACTCTAAGTTTCTCCCTCTCAGCTGAAAGGGACATTGAAAACTTTGCTCTTCTCCTCATCTTTTTAACCCTATTTTCCAGTACTGTAATTGTTAGAACTTTCCTAAATCACATAAAGAACAGAACCAAATTTACAACTTTTTTCCCCTCTCTATCTTTTAAGGTAACCATCTCTAGAACTGGCTCCAGAAGCCAATTATCAGTCCCATTTACCATCCAGAAAATTACTCTCCATGTTCTGAATTTTATAAAGGATAATATTTTCTCTCAAGGTCAAAATCAAAGGCATCAATTCCAAGTTTTCAGATGCATTCCTACTCCTTTTCTTCTTATCTGTCTTAAGTATACAGGTATTTAAGCCCAAACTGCAGATCACAAAGCACATTTCACTTGCTAGAACAAGCAAGCTTGCAAGAGGAGAAATGAGAGTTGAAAAACACAGTAAAGTCAACACTGTGGTGTTTCCTCATAAGAGGAAGTGAAAAAAAATAAATCTATTTTAACATTAGAAGTTCAAAGGTTATCTTTATTACGCAGCCTTAAATCAATCATTCATGAAGATGATGAAAGGTAGGCTCATTTTTGTTTTGAAACAGAAAAAACATAAGAAGGTTTAAGAAAAAGTAGAGCACATCCCTATTTAAATTTATAACACAAACATAGTGAACTAGTTTTAATAATGTTTAAGATATAAAAACCTTGAAAAAATTTAGACACATCTGGCAGAAAGGCAAATGATGATTATAGCCATGAGCATTGTCTAAGGATACAGGCACATACATACTTCAATCCTGCACTGACACCCAAAGTCATCGCTTCTCCTGTATCAGCTTCTCCGGAATGGGAGACACACTTGTGTGGGTACACAATGAATGAGACCTAACCCAGAGTAAAAGTCATAGGAGTAGGTGGGAAAGAAAGAGGGAACAGAGCAGGTTTAAGCTGGATCTGGTCAAGATTTAAAGTATGAAGGTATGACATAAGAACTACTCCAAGATCTCAGCAAAATCCTCCCCTAAGCTTCTAGTAAAAGTGCATCAGAAGTGAGAGATCATAGAAATCACACAGCAAATGCTGTAACAAACAGTTCCTTTGATATTCCAACACATAGCATGGACAACATGGCGGGGTTTTCAAAAGTTGTCTTTCAAGCCCTTACAGCTATTCTAAAATCTTTCTGCTAACTAAAAGCAATACTTTCACTTTTAGACAACCCTCACTTAACTCCACCGGCTAGGGACTATTTTCACTGATGCCTTTAGCTTCCTTTATTAATTAGCTGTAGAAATTATAAGCAGGAAACTCAGCCAAGGAAAACAACATACTTTTTCAGCTTAAGTGGAAGATATGAGATTCAAGCTTGTATCACTGATGGGCTTTGTCTTCTAATAAAGAAGTGTTCTCTGGTGTAATATTTAAGTAATAATTCATTTGGCAATAGATGAAATGCAGCAATTGTTTTCTAATCCACTCATTTCTAGAATAGATTCTAAATAACATCCAAATAAACTGCATTAAATCTGCAGAACCTTCAGCTGAAGCATTAAAAAAGTTAAAAAGCTCCAAGTGACTAACAGCAACTTACCTCATTTAAAACAAACCATCTAGTTCCACCAAATGTTTATTAGTCTAATAATCTAAAAAGTAATTCAAAGAAAGCACCTAGCTCAAGACAAGCAATGAATTTCACCCACATCAGCGTAATTAACGTTGCCCATTATGTTTCCATAATGCATTTTGTAACGCCCTGATACAAGCATGGTTTTTATGAATGAAGGCTAACTCTGTTATGCACGTTTAAACGTATATCCGAGTGTCATTAAGTGTCTGTGACACAAAGAGCAACTGTTACTAATTCCATTCTACCACTAGGATAGCCACCATTGCAAGTCTGTATCTGGTAGGACAATCTGTTGTTCCGACACCGGTTTGTAGTGAGGCACTTCAAAGCTCAGTACCCTCTTCAAGAAAGAGGTTTCAACAGTCATGACAACAATTTACAGTTACCTACTTACAAAACACGCTTTAAACACAGAGCTCTTCACCTAGCGTAAAAAGCACCATTGAATCAAGTGGCTAAAGAGCCCTAGAACACAGATGAGTTTTCTGGTTTTTTAAAATGACTAATGCACTGCAGGAGCAGTACTAATAGCGTCCGTGAGAGCTCTAGATGAGGAACATTAATCTACTTGACCGCTACATCTTGAAGAGCTATTAACGAGACTGAGGGGAAGTGGGGGGCAAAATCACCGAGGTGAGTCCTACACACCACACCGGGCAACCCCGGCTTTGCCCTCCTCATCTCTTACTAAGCCCAGAGCTGGCGCAGAGGAACCCCGTCCTTTTGGAGCCGCCCGGTGCCGCAGGCACAGGACACACCAACAGGGACACACCAACG